>NC_085141.1:385357523-385657523 GCF_024139115.2 Armigeres subalbatus | reverse complement strand
TCAAAGTCCTCCTGTGAAATGCTTGGTTGCTGTATTTGTGTGCCTCGTTATGAAGGCAATCCACGTCGGGATCTCACCACGGAGGCAATCCTGGCGGCATTCAAACGTTTTTCTGCTCGTCGAAGCCGTCCGGCCTTGATAATGTGCGACAATGCTAAGAACTTCGTTGGGGCCAAGCATGAACTTTAACGAATGTTAAACCTTTTCGAGCAGGAGCAAGTGAGCCCGAGCGAATAGTCAGCAAATCTGGAAGAAGTGGACCACACTGTACATTTCCGACCTGCACAATCGGACGAAGTGGACAAGGCGACGAGACAACATAACTGTTGGAACAATGGTTCTATTGATGGACGAGCGGCTTCCACCGCTGAAATGGAGGTCGAGTAACCGAAGTGTTCCGAGGCTCTGATGACAACATTCGTGTGGTAGACGTGCGGACTAGCAGTGGGCTATACCGTAGTGCAATCTCGAAGATTTGCATACTTCCGATAAGGGACAACGCAAATTCTTCCAACGATGAGGCATAATTCGCCTCCACTGGTGGTGCTTCAGCACCCGCATAGGTCCCAGTGGCCTCCGCATTCCAGTAAGTTTTTGTTTTTTATCATTTTTCGAAGTTTCATACCCCATAGCCGTTGTTCTACCCAGTCTCGGGACCCCGGGACACTGCTCCGTCTGAAGCCAAGTCGTCATCAATCTATTGTTCCCCTTTCAAGTCCAACGTTCCGAGGTACAAGCATGCTTTGGTGATGGTAGATGTGTTTGTCAGTCAAGATCCTGTGAAGTCCCGTCCGCCAATTCGATGCTCAAATCGAGAATACTGATTCCGTCCATTTTGTCGAGGTACTATCTGGCAACCCTTACTGAGCTCACCTCAACCGTCAGAATCCATCCTGGACAACTTTGGTCAGTATTGCAAGCAGTTTTTCGTCGGTTGGAACATCAAATCGCCATGGGGCCTCCACTACCAGGGAAGTTATTTTTGTTCTCTTTAATCCATTTAAAAAAGCACCCTCTCATATGTTCAAGCGAATGATGCCCGTTTCCCCGTCGACGTCGAGGACAATCACAAGCAGTGTTGTAAAATGTCATTTGCATTCGTTTGTATAATTTTCCCAGAACTTGTTTCAGAAGGTAGCTATCAATTCAAGTTGTATGACGAACTTATAGCGGTTAAATGGGCCTACAACTTTGTCTAACGAGACTTTGCTGTAAATATGTAATCTGGGGCGTGGGAGGCAAAATGTCATTCAAATGACATTATGTCAAATGACACGTGACATTTTGGAGAGTTTTTACTCTCCAGCCTTTGATGTTATACTTAGAGCAATGTACCCTTGGACATAAATATAACCCTACTCAAGCGTTATGAGTACATTCAAAATTATGGAAGAAATTTTGCTTCTAAAGAAAGTTATGAGCAAATTAGTCACATGACATGCAGATGACATTTTACAAGCCTGATCACAAGGCACCCAACTAACCACTCCACCGTCAATCGATGTCCGTCATCCGAAGAAGAAATCGAGTGAACTCTGAAGGTTGCCGCGGAAGCACGCTACCAAATCGTCGTCCTCAATCAAGTCGCTGCATCGCAGAATACTTCAAGACATTCGCCAGTCCCGTCAAGAAGCAAATCCGAGATCCGGAGCAACAAGAAAGCTCACCAGTCGTACAGCATAACGCATCGTACCATCCATCGAAGTGAATCGTCGTCATCGCAGATCCGCCAAACCTACCGAAGATGAAGTTCGCCGAGATCATGAAAAATCCATAGAAGGAAGACTGTTAGCCAGCCGTATTGCAAGCCGCATTTCAGATTACCCGTCGAAAATGAACACCGTCGAATAGAAGCAAAACGAAGTGTGAATTTAAAAGTGAACTTAATTTATATTAGTCAGTAAGATTATTGTTCAATCAATTTGCAAGAAACTAGTTTTGAAATCCGTACTTTTCAGTTGAATTTATAGTTCTTGGATTAGTTTTAGTTAGAAAGATAAATATCATACGCACGATTTAGTGACCCACAAAACTCTGGAAAAACATATATGCCATTTGAAACTAAAACAACTTAGCTTAGCTTAGCTTAGCTTAGCTTTGACTGACTACACATATCTATGGTTGCTACTCCGTGATTGACCAGAATCAGTGAAATTGCACAAAGAATCAACTGAATGATTGACTGGGATTGTTCAAGCATTCTCAGTGTGCAAGTTTCAGTGACTCTAAAATTCAAATGATCAATAACGGCGCCGGCCACGTCCTTGTAGTCAGTTAGGAAGAAGGAAGGAATATTAGTAGGTGGTTTTTGCTATTTGAAGACCGTGTTTACCTCTGCGTCTCCACAAAAACCACAGGAAGGATTATCAGTTAATTGGTAGGCATCGTTGGATCTGGATTCACTCTGATAAGCGATACGACCGTGTCATTCTTTATACACAGTGATTTTACCTAGCCATGAATCGGGCGCGAAAAGTAGTACAAACTAACTACCGGCCTACCGGGCGCGCAATGCAGAACACAATATTTCGACCGATCGCGCGATCATCGTTCTGCTGTCCGAAACAAGAGAAATCTCGCACTGAACGGATTTTTATTACCGGCCGCGCAAAGCAGAACACAATATTTCGTCCGATCGCGCCATCGTTCTGCTGTCCGAAACAAGAGAAATCTCGCACTCATATATGCCATTTGAAACTAAAACAACTGAACAAAAATTTCATGTTTCCTCAATATTAAGACAATACTCAGTGTTCTATTTGAACTTTTTGGCGAACAATATTTGACTATCGAACTATTAAATCTAACCTTGCAACGGAGCAGGGTTATTTTGCACCACCAGAAACTTAACTTTGTCAGATTTTTACTAAAAGTTAAACAAATCTATAATATGTTTTAAAGATGTCCGAAGTATCTGAAATATAAATAAGAGCATCAATTTCGAACGGAAATACTATTCAATGAGGTGTATTTAGTCTGAACTGAATCTACAACAAGTTTGAATACAAGCAAAGCACCCAAAACTGGATAACATCTCGTTGATTATGAGACCCTGTGCGAAATTTGAACAGCTCTAATAAGTTGTAGCCATATGAATGTTCCTGTGCATCCGCGTTTCTCGCCTAATCGTACACCAGTGACACTGGTACGCAACGCAGTGGTCGTGAACTGGAACAGTACTGGTAGTTTTTGTGATCGTCATGTGGCTTATAGAGTTCAAAACTTGTACTTATTTAAAACCAATAAAACTAATTCTCCTTCATCTTTCGATTTTTTAAACGGATTTCACTGCAAAGATACATGATGATCGTGGCGATTGATTTTGATCAGGCTGCGGAATTCCCACTCATATGAACAAAAACCCAGGATTGATCCAAACTGCGGAGTGCAGTTTTTCCATATTCCCCTGTGAGCAAGACTTAGTAGACTCACACAATATTTTATCCGGATAGAAAGACAGACGATAAACTCGTGAGCGCCAGCTTGCGGGATAATCCACCTCGCCACGTCTCCAGATAAGTATTAATTGAGCATACTTACAAAAATTTAAGTCCGCGACGGGATCCGAACCCAAAACATTTTTTTAATGTAAGCAGCATTTGATTTTCGCGAAACATGGGGAAAAGAATTACAATTTTTCGCACATTGCTTGTGCCGGAGTTTATCGCACTGCAATTTCTCCGGATAAAGTGGATGGTGGAGAAATCTGTTGACAGGTAAGTGAGTGAGAAATCTGATCCCTGAATATGATACCATAGCGTCTGGGCCAAGTGGCTGATCTGCAACGTTTGGTAGTTTTGCCAGTAGTGATTACGAAATCCGATGCAGAGTTCTCGATGAAAAGACACAAGCTGCCAACGCTCATCGTTGGAGATAGAGTTCAAACTTCTGGGGAAAGAAAAGCCAGGTAGCCTTGTATCCAGGTAGCAGTAAGGGATTGGAACCGCAATGACATGCTTGATTCCCGCGAAGACCTAGAACAGATTTCGGCGTGCTCCACCAGGTATCATTCTATGGAATCCGGCTGTTTGGTAGTAGCGCAATCTTTGCGACGGGGCAGACGACTGCTTTGACTGTTGAGGTTCTTTGGGTGACGACACGGACCACCCCATCTTTGCCCAGATGTATCTTGGTGATCTTTCCGAGTGGCTATTGAATAAGCAAGTTGTCGTCCTTTATTACCACCACGGTACCTGATGTTATGGTGACAGATTGTTTGCGTTTCGTTGGTCGGATTGGAGCTACTGGAGGTACTCCGGAACCCACCGGGAGCAACTTCGTCGAAATGGTCAGACGGTTGTTCGTGATATCACGCAGATTTTGATCCGGGACGGTTGAAGGCTGGTTCCGACCCGGAAGTGTCCTGGAGCCAAAACTTTAAGATCCTCTGGGTCGCTTGGATTCAGAACTTGGTTGGTTGGCTTGGTTGGTCTTCAGCATCGCGTAGATTCTGCGTAACTCGTTCGCTGCACCCTTGAATGCTGTGCCATTGTCGCTGTGGATTTCACTCATCCTTCCACGGAGACGATTTTAATTTGAACGGCACGGGTAGCAAAACATACAAAAATAGCTATGAACGCCTTCGTTGGTGCCTGGTTGCGAACCGGGGATTTGATGTACACGGGGCCGCAGTAGGCATTATGTTGCTGTGTACCGTTCTCAAAGTTCTGTGCAAAATTATCCTAGCCCGGATTCAGGAGAAGATCGATGCGACTCTCCGGCGGCAGCAAGCCGGATTCCGTGCCGGAAGATCCTGTGTGTACCATATTGTCACGCTCCGCATAATTCTGGAGCAGGTCAACGAATTCCAAGAGTCCCTTTACTTGGTATTCATTGACTACGAAAAAGCTTTCGACCGTCTCAATCACGAGAATATGTGGGGCGCCCTGAGACGCAAGGGAGTTCCTGAGAAAATCATCGGCCTCATCGAGGCACAGTACGAGGCCTTCTTGTGTAGAGTGCTGCACAATGGGGTCTTGTCCGACCCTATCCGTGTCGTAGCTGGTGTGAGGCAAGGATGCATTCTATCACTGATACTGTTCCTCATCGTAATCGATGAGATTCTGGTAGATGCGATTGACCGTGAACCAAACCGCGGGCTTTTATGGCAGCCTATAGCCATGGAGCACCTAAATGACTTCGAATTGGCGGATGATGTTGCACTCCTCGCGCAACGGCGCTCTGATATGCAGAGTAAGCTCAACGACCTTGCCGAGCGCTCCTCTTCGGCAGGTTTAGTCATCAACGTCAACAAAACCAAATCGTTGGATGTAAACACGGTGACTCCTTCCAGTTTCACAGTAGCCGGGCAACCAGTGGAGAATGTTGAAAGCTTCCAATATCTTGGTAGCCAAATGGCGTCAGACGGCGGTACCAAGATCGACATAGGCGCACGGATAAAGAAAGCAAGGGCTGCCTTTGCGAGTTTAAGAAATATCTGGAAAAACAGGCAGATAAGTGAACGCACCAAAATACGAATTTTCAACTCTAACGTGAAATCTGTGCTGTTATACGCTAGCGAAACATGGTGTGTATCAGTGGAGAACACTCAACGGCTGCAGGTGTTCATTAACAGATGCCTGCGGTATATAATTCGGGCCTGGTGGCCTCACAACTGGATCTCAAACAACGAGCTCCATCCGTCGTTGTCACCAGAGGCCGATAGCAACCGAAATTCGGTATCGGGAGTGGAGCTGGGTCGGCCACACTCTACGTAGGGGCGGAAACGAAATCTGTAAACAAGCATTAGACTGGAACCCAGCGGGACATCGCAGCAGAGGCAGATCCAGAGGTTCATGGCGGCGAAGCCTCAATAAAGAAATAAAAGAAGTCGACCGAAATCTAACCTGGCAACAGATTAAAGCGATAGCTGGGCAACGCTCAGGATGGCGATCTTTCAAGTCGGCCCTTTTCACCATCGGAGGTGTACAGGATCCATAAGTAAGTAAATAAGGTGAACTTGGAACACTGTTCAAAAGCCTCGATATCCCAGAACTTTTATAGGGCGCCAAGGAATATTTTGCTGCCGGTGTGCAGCTCGTGGTAAATTTTCCCATCAACAACCAGATCAATGTCTGCGGGAACGTGGAATTTTGGATCGGCCAATGGAACTTCGGGAAATTACCACGTGGACGTATCTATTTATTTATTTATTTCGTCAAACATAATGTAGACTACATTAAAAAACTTATAACTATGTTCTATTGTAACTAATGTTCCTAAAATATTTTCTTAGGCTCATACGAGGCATGGCTAAATCAATTGCTTCACAATACTGATTGTAAACAGACATCATTTGATTCATTGGACTAAATTTTGCATAATTTGTTCGATGATGACAGGTGGCAAACAAGTTTCGATTTCTCAATTGCCGAGTAGGAGTGTAAAAATTTAAACAAGACAATAGTTTGGTGGAATCAATGCGGTGCGAAACAATATCATTCACAAATGAGATCATGGCAAACTCACGACGCTTTTTCAATGATTGGATATCTATGTATAAGCATACATCGCGCCTCGTACGACGGAAGTGGGAATGTTGTCCACCCTAATTTGCGTAAGGCATATAAAAGGAATTGCTTTTGAATTGATTCTATTCGATCATCATGTGATTTCATATACGGAGACCATACAATACTACAATATTCTATAATTGATCTGACATACGCAACGTACAAAGTTTTAATTGTATAAGGATCTTGAAAGTTATAACTAAATCTTTTAATAAAACTGAGTATATTTGTTGCTCTATGGATAATGGTGTTGTAGTGGTCAGTAAAGGTTAGCTTAGCATCTAAGATTACACCCAAATCTCTAACCCTTTCACTTTTTTTTACTGGTTGATTTCCTAGAGTTACAGTTATCGATGGTGTGCTCCGTTTTCTACTGAAAGTGATCAAATTACATTTCTTGACATTAAGTTGTGGTAAGCTTTTGTTACACCAGTTATCAAATATGCGTATTTCGTTCAAGTAGATGTCATTGTCAACAGTATTTTTGATTTCCATAAATAGTTTCATATCGTCCGCATAAATAAGGATTTTAAGATGCTTAAGAATGAGTGATATATCGTTTACAAACAATATGAATAGAAGAGACTTTCACATAAGTCATTTCAAGAACGAATTTTCGAAATAAGCTAGCTGCTATTGTAAACATATATTCAAACACATTTTATCTGATCTGATGACCAACCCACGCTTCTGAAACTCGTTGATATTGATGTTTTGCGTAGGTCTGCTATCAGCATCGTCAAATTTACGTTTATTGAACTATGACACTCTTGTCAAGAGATCATCTTTGTTATATTTTAGTTGCTACGTACGTACGAGAAAATCAAAAAAACATTATTGTACACAACTGAATAAAATTTTGCAGGTCATTGAAAAAAATTTCATGAAAAGTTGAATTAAAACAGGAGAGTTATTTAAAACCGAGTAATTTGTTCATAAATAACTTTTTTTCTCTAGATCCTTCTTTTATGGAGAGTTTTTATTTGCTGCTCACCACTGTGCGCTCGGTGGTATATGGTTTTGGCTATACAATAAGGGGCTCTCGAGAAAGATGATAGCCAATTATATTGATTCAAGCCATTTGGCCGTGGCCAGCTGGTTTATTTCAATAAACCCGGTCGCGAATGGTCTTGATATTGAAGTACACTGTTTGTTGATAAATATACCACGGCGAACTCTCCAGACTCCCCTAACCGTTGGTATTCTGCACAAACACCGCCGTTCGAAAAGCACAAACTGGAGGACGCCGCACTCTTCCCAATTATATTTTCTTACTAACTAGTTCAATGAATATGTCCGCTCAGAAAACAATCAACCATCTAGCTAGCGATCTTTTAAACTAAATAAACTTATTAAAAATCACACTTATTTGTCAATGTAAAGTAAAGTAGCTGATATGATTGTCTAGTTTAAATGGGTAAAATTGAAACAAACCCGCTAACTAATGTATTACCCAACAGGCATCTATCATCTGAATAATTGATTCTTCGTCCAAAAAATTTGCAATTTCATTACATTACGAGTGCTACATCTGGTTGGCTCTGCTCCAATCATCGGTACTGCCACGGAAACTACTATCCCTTTTAAATGATCGTCCCTTGTGCCTCGTGCGAGGCGAACCCATCGTTCACGTTCTACTCTGTGGTGCTGTTTACACTCGGTCTGGCTATTTTTTCCCCGTCTCCTCTCTTTGCATTTCGAACACATAGTTTGTGCGCTCCTATATTGGAAGATGCTTGGCTTGATAAAGTGAACAATTGTGTATTACATTACCGGCCGGTGCGGCGCAGCGTGGTGGTGGGTAACCTCATTCGAGCTAAAATAACAAAACAGTCCCGCGCGCGCGGTCACCCGGTTATCAATGTGTCACTTTCGCTTTCAAATGCTCGTGTGGTGCTGCTAGCTGGGGTTGTTTACGAAAAAGCGCGACTCGCTACGCCACGCTCGTATCGCACATCTATGGATGGGGGAGACTGCGAATATTAGTGTCTCGCAGAGGTAGCGTGGCCGAGCGGTCTAAGGCGCTGGTTTAAGGCACCAGTCACTTCGGTGGCGTGGGTTCGAATCCCACCGCTGCCAGAGATGTTTTGTTGGGGAAATCTTTCTTCTTTATCGGCTTCAGATACACTTGATCAGGCGGTAGCATAATTTAAGATTGTTAATAAAGTTAATTAAAAAGAATTTGTTTCCGCCCGGGATCGAACCGGGGGCCTTCCGCGTGTTAGGCGGATGTGATAACCACTACACCACGGAAACGTTGATTGTTGGGAGGGATAATGATTGTGATCAATAATGCTAAATTTTTATAGATTTAATTTTTTTCTTTCTTTCGCGATGAGATGAATATGTATTCAGCGAAATTGAGATGGGAACAACTCCCCTATATCTATGAATCTAAATGAATATCCGCCACCAACTTTCTAGCGTTCGATTGAATTTAGAAGACTTTTGTAATTAGGTTCGTTCCATTAGACTTTAATGATTGGAGAGATTAATTTTATCTCCACTGGCAGCGCCAGATTCTGGTAAAGGTGGGGCACTAGCTTTGTTGGCATAATTGGTTCATTTATTATTTACCGTCAGTAGTAAGAATTTTCATTTGAAAAAATATTATAATTAGTATACAAAGTTATAATTAAAAGTAAGAATTAGTAAGAATTAAAATAAGTATGAAAAGTAATTTCCGAATGATTCTGAAAAGAATTTCTGAAGTGATTTCCGAAAAAATCTTAAAGGAATATCCAAAGGTCTCAATGAATATCTAGCCACAGACAAACAGACATAAAACATTGAACATTCACTCATCAAATTTATCGTCGTTCAAACACTAATGACATCTGTTGTTTTCAGTTAGTTGGGCAAATCATGAAGCAGATGGCAACAATGAGCAAACGTCAAACAAATCAAATCCGATGCACACGCCATGAGTGATCGGTTGGCCAACTAATGATTATTTGAATTGTACTATGAACTATGGAAATTTGACGAGTGTTATGTCTGTTTATCTGTGATCTACGGAGGAATGTCCGAAGGAATTCCTATATGAAAATCGAAAGAATTTCTAGATAAAGTTCTGAAGAAATTCTGAAGAATTCCAAGATTTTCTTCCTAAAGGGATCTCCTAAGGAATTACTGGAAAAATTTCTTTAAGAAATTCCTGAAATAATTGCTGAAGCAGTTTCTTAAAAAAGTTCGAAGGAATTCCTAAGCCAACTTCCGCAGGAATTTCTAAATCAATTTACAAAAAAAAAAGCTGAAGGATTTCTCCTGAGGAAATTTTGGTGGTTTCCCTGGTACAATTTTCGTAAATATTTCCGAAAAATTTTTCGTAGCAATCCCAACCAAATTTCCAAGAGATTATTTAAAAAAAATCGTTATGAAAATTTCTTTGGCATCTCTTGAGGAATTTCCGAAAGAATTCTCAAGATGGAAAAGCTCTTTGAGGATATTATTAAACACTAGTTGAACGTACCCAGGGTCGGGTATATGCTACTACTGTATGTTTTTTTGCATTCTTACTGTCAATTGTTCATTGCTGCGCCACACTCTAAATATTTTTTTGCGCAATCGTATTGGGTTTCCTCACAACTCGCCCCAATATTGTATTTTTACCATTTTCCAACTTTCCCCTTAAAACATACCAACTCTTTGAAGCAGCAGAGCCCAAGACGAACCAATTGGTGAGGAAATCTTGCAAATCGATCATCCCGTTCTATGACCTATTCTATAACTATAACCTCAAATGAAATGCAAATACATTTTTATATATAGAGATGTCCCGGAAAAATTTTTGAAGGAATATCCTGATGCTTTCCAAAAGACTTTCCGTATCCAACTCTGAGTTAATTTCTAGAAATTTTGCCGAAAGAATCCCTGGAGGAAATTCCGGAAATATTCTTGGAGGTATCCACAGTGAAATTCAAAATATTCAAGTTCCTTTGATTTTTTTTTATAATTCATGAAAGTAGTTCCGACGGAATTGCGGGAGCCGAGGGAATGAAATAGCTATAAGAGTTTCTGTACGTATTGTTAAGGGAATTCCTGAAGGAAATTCCCGAGGATTTTCTAAAAATCTTCTAGTAAAATTTTGGAAGAAATTATCGAAAAAAAAATCATTAAAAAAATCTATAGGTGTTTATAGGTAATTCTTGGGGGTGTCATTTTACGAAAAAAAATATATGGGTGATTTTCCAAACGAACTTTAGGGAGAATTCAAGAAATATCACCTGGATGAATACTGTAAGAAATTACTGAAGAAATTCTTGAGAATATCAGAATAAGTAGGATGATGGATCGACTGCGATCCAAATATTGTAGGGTTTGTATTTTTAACATGAAGTATTGATTCCAGATTCAAAACAGGGTTTTGTTTTACTACTGTACGGATTGGCGTAGGAATTTCCGAAGGAATTCCTTCACATGTCACTGACGGGACTCTTGCGAGAGTTTCTGAAGTAATTTCCGAATGAATATGATATGGATATGAAATTTCCATTAAGTATTTGTTTGCAAATTTCATTGGGAATTCCTTCGTAGATTCCTCTAATAGTTTTGTAGGAAAATCCTTCAAAAAATATTAAAGAAAATATTTTTGAAAATCTATTCAGGTTGTTCTTTGGAAATTCTCCTAAAATACATTGCAGGAGTTTCTTCCTAAATTTCTCCAGAAAACTCGTTCGAGAACTCCTCCAGGAATCATTTATAAAATTCCCACAGTAGCTCATTTGAATATTCCTCCAGGGATTCTTCCTACCTCCCTAAATTTCTCCACAAATTCTTTTAGAAAAACAAATTATTTTTTCTTTCAAAATTCCTGCAGGAATTATTCCGGAATGAAATAGGAAATCCTAAAAGAGTTTTCGAAGGAGTTTTGAACGGATATTTAAAAGGATTCTCGCAATTATCCCCAAAAAGATTTCTTAATGAAAATTCTGTAGGATTCGTGAAAGAATTTCTAAAGAATTTTCTAAGAAATTCCCTAAAGAATAGTCGAAGGGAATTCCGAATAAATTACAAAACGAAGATCTAACTAAAGGAATTTCTAGAAGATTTGCAAAAAAACGGAAGAATGACCTAAAGATTTTCTGTAAGAATTTTCGAAAGAATTTCTGAAGATTTGAAGAAATTTCTGAGGAAAATTTCTGTATTCAAAAAATGTCCTCCCAGAGTCTCCGAAGCGATTTCTTGCGAAGTTTTTGCCTTTCTCGTATACAAAGTATACGTAAAGGCTATATGTTCGCTCCAAAAACAAACTTTTGATCCGAGGACCGGAGACCCATAGTGTTATATACCAATCGATTCAGCTCGACGAATTGGAGTGATGTCTGTGTGTGTGTATGTGTGTGTATGTGTGTGTGTATGTGTGTGTGTGCGCAAAAAGTTTAGCTCACTTTTTGGGCACTTATCCTCAACCGATTTGCTCTCAACAAGTTTCATTCGACGCAGAATCCTATCCCATTGTTTCCTATTGAAAATTGACCCGATCGGACTATGGGCTTAGAAGTAATGGCCAAAATACTTTTTTTTTCATATAAAAGCACATTAAAAAGTCTAGCTCACTTTTTGGGCACTTATCCTCAACCGATTTGCTCTCAACAAGTTTCATTCGACGCAGAATCCTATCCCATTGTTTCCTATTGAAAATTGACCCGATCGGACTATGGGCTTAGAAGTTATGGCCAAAAAAAATTTTCATATAAAAGCACATTAAAAAGTCTACCTCACTTTTTGGGCACTTATCCTCAGCCGATTTGCTCTCAACAAGTTTCATTCGACGCAGAATCCTATCCCATTGTTTCCTATTGAAAATTGACCCGATCGGACTATGGGCTTGGAAGTTATGGCCAAAATACTTTTTTTTCATATAAAAGCACATTAAAAAGTCTAGCTCACTTTTTGGGCACTTATCCTCAACCGATTTGCTCTCAACAAGTTTCATTCGACGCAGAATTCTATCCCATTGTTTCCTATCGAAAATTGACCCGATCGGACTATGGGCTTAGAAGTAATGGCCAAAATACTTTTTTTTTCATATAAAAGCACATTAAAAAGTCTAGCTCACTTTTTGGGCACTTATCCTCAGCCGATTTGCTCTCAACAAGTTTCATTCGACGCAGAATCCTATCCCATTGTTTCCTATTGAAAATTGACCCAATCGGACTATGGGCTTGGAAGTTATGGCCAAAATGCTTTGTATCATATAAAAGCACATTGAAAAGTCTAGCTCACTTTTTGGGCACTTATCCTCAACCGATTTGCTCTCAACAAGTTTCATTCGACGCAGAATCCTATCCCATTGTTTCCTATTGAAAATTGACCCGATCGGACTATGGGCTTAGAAGTAATGGCCAAAATACTTTTTTTTTCATATAAAAGCACATTAAAAAGTCTAGCTCACTTTTTGGGCACTTATCCTCAACCGATTTGCTCTCAACAAGTTTCATTCGACGCAAAATCCTATCCCATTGTTTCCTATTGAAAATTGACCCGATCGGACTATGGGCTTAGAAGTAATGGCCAAAATACTTTTTTTTCATATAAAAGCACATTAAAAAGTCTAGCTCACTTTTTGGGCACTTATCCTCAACCGATTTGCTCTCAACAAGTTTCATTCGACGCAGAATCCTATCCCATTGTTTCCTATTGAAAATTGACCCGATCGGACTATGGGCTTAGAAGTAATGGCCAAAATACTTTTTGCCTTTCTCGTATACTAAGTATACGGTAAAGGCTATATGATCGCTCCAAAAACAAACTTTTTATAGAAGGCCCGGAGACCCATAGTGTTATATACCGATCGACTCAGCTCGACGAATTGAGGTGATGTCTGTGTGTATGTGTGTGTGTGTGTGTGTGTGTGTGTGTGTGTGTGTGTGTGTGTGTGTGTGTGTGTGTGTGTGTGTGTCTGTGCGCACCAACCCAAAAAAAATGTCACTCATTTTTTAGGTACTTATCCTTAACCGATTTACTCGCAACAAGTTGCATTCGACGCAGGATACTCTACCATTGTTTCCTATTGAAAATTGGTCAGATCGGACTATGGAATCGGAAGTTATGGCCAAAATACCCCTCTTTTATAGAAAAATTTATTTAAAAATGTCACTCATTTTCAAGCATTTATCCTTAACCGATTTGCTCGCAACAAGTTGTATTCGACGCAGAATCCTGTCCCATTGTTTCCTATTTGAAATTGGCCCGATCAGACTATGGGATCGAAAGTTATGGCCAAAAAAACCTTTTTTACGGAATAATCGCGTGAAAAAGTGTCACTCATTTTTCGGGCACTTATCCTCAACAAATTTACTCGCAACAAGTTGCATTCGACGCAGAATGATGTCCCATTGTTTTCTATTAAAAATTGGTCAGATCGGACTATGGGATCGGAAGTTATGGCCAAAATACTTTTTTTACTGAATAATCGCGTGAAAAAGTGTCACTCATTTTTCGGGCACTTATCCTTAACAGATTTACTCGCAACAAGTTGCATTCAACGCAGAAAAGTGTCTCATTGTTTCCTATTGAAAATTGGTCAGATCGGACTATGGGATCGGAAGTTATGGCAAAAATACTTTTTTTACTGAATAATTGCGCAAAAAAGTGTCACTCATTTTTCGGGCACTTATTCTCAAGTTGGTCGCAACAAGTTGCATTCGACGCAGAATCGTGTCCCTCCTTCTTCTTCTTCTTATTGGCATTACATCCCCACAGAGGGACAGAGCCGCCTCGCAGCTTAGTGTTCATTAAGCACTTCCACAGTTATTAACTGCGAGGTTTCTAAGCCAGGTTACCATTTTTGCATTCGTATATCATGAGGCTAACACGATGATACTTTTATGCCCAGAGAAGTCGAGACAATTTCCAATCCGAAAATTGTCTAGACCGGCACCGGGAATCGAACCCAGTCTCCCTCAGCATGGTCTTGCTTTGAAGCCGCGCGTCTTACCGCACGGCTAAGGAGGGCCCCTAATCGTGTCCCATTATCTCCTATTGAAAATTGGTTAGATCGGACTATGGGATCGGAAGTTATGGCCAAAATACTTTTGCCTTTCTCGTATACTAAGTATTCGTAAAGGCTATATGATCGATCAAAACTCAAACTTTTTATGGAAGGCCCGGAGACCCATAGTGTTATATACCGATCGACTCAGCTCGACGAATTGAGGTGATGTCTGTGTGTATGTGTGTGTGTGTGTGTGTGTGTGTGTGTGTGTGTGTGTGTGTGTGTGTGTGTGTGTGTGTGTGTGTGTGTGTGTGTGTGTGTGTGTGTGTGTGTGTGTGTGTGTGTGTGTATTTTTTTTTTACAAGGGTTAAAGGCCATCAAAAATCTGCGCGACAGACACCTCGAGCATCCACACTATGCTCGAAGGCGAACAGGGATGGGCTCCTCCCGACCTGCTAAAAATGTGCTTCCCGGATAAACCGGGTCCCTTATCCTCCTTGCCTCGATCCCCAGGACCACTGGATGCTGCGACTACTTCGGGGGCTGTGCTCATGCACTTCTTCTAAAATTCCGGCCCCTAAGCTTAGGCTAGTTCGCCGACTGGCTTGCTGAGATCCACTGCTACATTGTCTCGATCCCTCGGCGGTCGTGCCGCAAACTTCCTCACTCGAATCCTCCTGACTTCCCCCGGCGTCGAGGGTGGTCCACCAGTTCCGGTGAAGGAAACTTCCGCACTGATGGTGCCCCGACTACCGGCGGCTATCGCAGGGGACGCTTTCGCGCATTGCGCCGACTTCGTCTTCGGGTTGCAGAGGTGGTCCGACAGTTCCGGTGGTGGATAACGTCCGCACTGGCGGTGCCCTACATACCCGAAGCACTTCCTTCTTCTTTCTTCTTTCTTCAGCAGGTTGACTGATCGAGTGCCGAAGTCGGTCCGACGATTCCGGTTGGCAGAAAACTTCCGGTTCACCGGCGCCCCGACGACCCAAGGCCAACACTGCTCACTATGCTGGATTTTCCTCCGAGCCGACGCTTGTTTGCTGGTCCCTTCTCCATCTACGCTGCAGCTCTGACAATATTTGCCTCACGACTCTGCTTACCACATTCCACGTATCTTCATCGTGACACATTCGCTCTGCGATGTTGTCCACGCTTAGGGCAGGCATTCCTCTACGTGCTTCCGCAAACCTCGGACAATCGAATAACACGTGCTCTGGAGTCTCCTCTACGTTGATACACGCCGGGCAGAATGGCGATGACGCATGGCCACATCGGTGCAGATATTGGCGGAAACAACCGTGTCCGGATAGGAACTGAGTGAGGTGAAAGTTCACCTCTCCATGCTCCCTGTTCACCCACGTCGACACATTGGGGATGAGCCGGTGGGTCCACCTTCCGTTGTCTGCATTGTCCCACTCCTGCTGCCACTTCACCATTGAGTCCAGTCTCATCGTCTCCCTCACATTTCTGGTACCTCTCCGTTGGTAGCACTCGATATCCTCTGCTAAGGTTATGCAGATTGGAATCATCCCTGCGATAACGCAAACTGCCTCTGACGAAATTGTTCGGTACGCACTCGCCACTCGAATGGCCATTAGACGAAACACGCTATTCAACTTCCTGCGATTACGTTTCGTCTTGAGCGCAACCTCCAGGCTGGAACGCCGTACCTAAGTATTGAGGATGATACGGTCGCCAGAAGACGCCTACAGCTGCCTCTCGGTCCGCCAACGTTCGGCATGATCCTAGCAAGCGCACTGACCATCTTTGCCGCCTTCTCGCAGGAATAGTCGACATGGGTGTTGAAATTCAAACGGTCGTCGATCATCACTCCTAGATGTCTCAAAGCCCGCACGGACGGTATGTCGTGCTCTCCGACGATAATCTGCATTCGCTGTATGATTCGGCAGTTGCTGACCAGCATCACTTCCGTTTTGTGGTGAGCAAGCTGCAGCTTGACCCCATTCATCCAGTTTTCAACTGCGTCGGTCGTCTCCGCCACCAGCATATCTACCTCTTCCAGCGACTCTCCGGTTATCGTTAGAACGACATCATCCGCGAATCCGAAGATCTGCACGCCTTTGGGCAACTTCAGCTTTAGCACTCCGTTGTACATAACGTTCCACAGCATTGGGCCAAGTATGGAGCCTTGCGGAACACCCGCCGTAACCCTAATCGACTTCTGCCCCGAGTTCGTATCGTAGACCAGAATCCGGTTTTCGAAGTAGCTCTTAAGGATTCTACACAAATAGCCAGGAACCCGCATTCCATGCAGCGCTACGGCGATGGCCTCCCAGCTGGCACTGTTGAACGCGTTTTTGACGTCAATTGTTACTACGGCGCAGAACCGATTGCCGCACCTCTTTTTCTTGGATGCTTTCTCTGCAACTTCAACGACCGCTTTAATTGCATCCACCGTCGATCTGCCTTTTCGGAATCCAAACTGCTTCTCCGACAAGCCGATCTCACCCTCCGTGAACTGCGTCAGCCTGTTAAGGATAATTCTTTCCAGAAGCTTCCCCAGTGTATCCAGCAGGCATATGGGCTTATACGAAGCTGGACTCCCCAACGGTTTTCCTGGTTTCGGCAGTAACACCAGTTTCTGAATCTTCCACTTATTCGGAAAGTAACCATCTGCTAGGCATTTCTGCAGCACCATCCTGAACAAATCTGGAAACGCCAGTATCGCAGTTTTTAAAGCCACGTTTGGAATTCCATCCGGACCCGGAGCTTTCTTCTTCTTCAGACCCTTCGCCACTGATGACAGCTCGTCGTTGGAGACTTGCATACCTGCAATGGTGACACGGTCTTCATCTTCGTACGGTGCAGGCGGCCACATCGTAGAATCATGTTGCGGGAAAAGACCGTCCACGATGATCTTCAGCTTGTCCGGACACATCTCCGCTGGCGTCGCTGGACCCTTGATTTTCGTTATTGCCACCCGATAAGCATTACCCCAAGGATCAGCGTCAGCTTCGTGGCACAACTGCTTGACGCAGTTGGACTTGCTGACTTTGATCTCCCGTTTGAAAGCCGCTCTAGCTTCCCGGAAAACTATCTTACGTTCTTCTCTTACCGTTTCAGACCTTGCCCTCTGAAAACGTCTCCTGGCCCTGAGACAGGCAGCACGAAGATTGGCAAGAGATTCGTTCCACCAGTAATTTGGGTGTCGGCTGTCTAATGGCTCCAGTTTTCTTGGCATCGACGCATCGCAAGCCCTCGCTAACGTTTCCGTCAGTTCATCTGCTTCCAGATTTATTGCGCCGCTGTCAACTCGAAGTGCTTCGATGAAAAGCTCCTTGTCAAAGTCCTTCGTTTTCCATCTTCGCCCGGTAGTCCTTATCCCTCTCCGCGTCGTCGGTAGCCGTGTTCCAACACTATACCGGATAGCTTGGTGATCACTATGAGTGTAGTCCTCACAAACTCTCCAGTTCATGTTTCTCACCAGCGACGGGCTGCAAAACGTCACGTCAATGATGGACTCCCTGCTGTCTCTGCGAAATGTACTAACGGTACCTTCGTTGCACAGTCTGACTTCCAGCTTTGCAAGCGCCTCCAGCAAACTGTAACCTCTGGCGTTGGTCAGCCTGCTCCCCAATCCACTGCCCAAGCATTGAAGTCGCCTCCGATGATTGCGGGTTTAAGGCCGATCAGCTTCTCCGTGAGTGCATCCAGCATCCTGTTATACTGCTCTAAAGTCCACCGTGGGGTGCGTAGCAGCTACACACGAAGATCCCGTTGATTTTGGCGACAACAAAACCTTCGTTAGAGCTGTCTACCACCTCTTGGATAGGGAATCTGCCCATCACTTGGATAGCCGCAATCCCCGTAGCATCCGCCACCCAGTTGCCGTTGTCAGAAGGGATCCGGTACGGCTCAGCAATAATTGCCACGTCGCACATTGCTTCTGTTGTCGACTGCCACAACAGCTGCTGTGCGGTGTCGCAATGATTGAGATTCAACTGGATGATCTCCATTAATCTCGGCCCGCCATCGCCTTCTTGTATGCAGGGCATTGGAAGCCACCCGTCGTATGGTCGTTTCCGTCCTCCGGTTTGCAGAGCAGGCATCGCGGTTGCTTCGTACAGTCCCCTAACAACGTGTCCTTCTTCGCCACATTTTCTACATAGACCGGATCTATCCGGACCTTTGCAGTTTCGCGCCTGGTGTCCAAACGCCATGCATTTGAAGCATCTCTCCATCTCTTTGGTGACCCGCGGAGTGAGTCTCAACGGGCACACCGACCATCCGACTTTCACCTTGCCCACCTCCACCATTTTGTTGGCAGCAACTGCTGGTAATCGTATCGCTGCTACTTGTGTACCACCGTACGCTTTCCTAAGCCGGATCGTCATCTGCACCTCACTCAGCATACATTGTGAGACAAGAGCCTCCCTCAGTTCGTCTTCCGACGTAATCTCGTCCAGGTCTCTGCACTCGACTACTGCTTCCTGTGTAAGAGCTCTTACGTTTGCTTCACTGCCCAAGGAATTGGCAACGAGCTCCCGGAAGGCCGAGCTTTTGATTGTTGGATCTTTCTTCAGCTCGAACAGCAACTCCCCTTCTGGGTACGCCTAGTCCTCACTACTTTCTCTCCCAAGTCCTTGAGATCCGGGTTTTCTCTTACTTTCCTTAGGATTGCTGCATACGTCGTCCTGTCGCTCGCTTCGATGATCAGGGCGTCGCCCTTGACCCTCTCCTGAGGAGATCGACGTTTTCTTTCTTCTTCTGTTCCTTCTTCTTTTCCACAGTCACCTTCTGCTTCTTCCTCTTCTCTCGCTGGCTTTCTCCGGTTTGCCATTCCCCGTTCTTGGCGCCATCCTTTAGTACGTTAGCACAATCGTGCACGTTCCGCTGCTTCTTCAGGACTTCCTGCTCCCCTGGCGAGTCCCTGCTTCGCTTCTCCGTGCGAGTATTTTGGATGCTCATTGGTGTCTGCTGTGTGTCTGCTGCATGCTCCGCTCCCTCTCTCAGCGTTTTTCAGCTGCCTCAGCTCTTTTTTGAGCGCGTTCTGTTCGTGCTCGGCAGCTTTAACGGCGGATTTGATGCTCGTCACTAGAACCTTTATCTTAGTGTGGACATTGTGTTTGTCCTTCACGAAGTCATAAAGCTCGTTGACTCGCTTCCGCACTTCCATCAGGTTGGACCTCCCAAGTTGTAGTTCCTCCTGAATAACACTACTTGCCGATTTTGGTGTGGACACCCTATTCTCAGATCCTAGCTCCTGTTGGCCTGCCTGGTTCTCAGTCTTAGCCAAACTGCTGGTACTTGCTACTGCTGCCTGCGCCATCACTGGAGATCGCTGCAGCTTCCCACTCTTTGCGAAAACAATCGCTCCGCCTGCTCCTTCGTTGATTTTTGTATTCGTTTCCATGTTAAAAGGGTCCCCCCTCCGGGCCGTTATCTCTACCCGTTGTAGATAGTCGCCTTTTGTGATCCCATGGGTGCCTTTGTAAACAGTGAGGTCCATGCAAGGGTTGACTCCGGTGCCTTATAGCACCGTGTTCAGAGCCGGATCGACGTAGATCAGGAATGTTACATCTGAACCTACATCTGTGTGTGTGTGTGTGTGTGTGTATGTGTATGTGTGTGTGTCTGTGCGCACCAACCCAAAAAAAAAATGTCACTCATTTTTTAGGTACTTATCCTTAACCGATTTACTCGCAACAAGTTGCATTCGACGCAGGATACTCTACCATTGTTTCCTATTGAAAATTGGTCAGATCGGACTATGGAATCGGAAGTTAAGGCCAAAATACTTTTTTTACGGAATAATCGCGTGAAAAAGTGTCACTCATTTTTCGGGCACTTATCCTCAACCGATTTACTCGCAACAAGTTGCATTCGACGCAGAAAAGTTTCTCATTGTTTCCTATTGAAAATTGGCCAGACCGGACTATGGGATCGAAAGTTATGGCCAAAATACTTTTTTTACGGAATAATCGCGTGAAAAAGTGTCACTCATTTTTCGGGCACTTATCCTTAACAGATTTACTCGCAACAAGTTGCATTCGACGCAGAAAAGTGTCTCATTGTTTCCTATTGAAAATTGGTCAGATCGGACTATGGGATCGGAAGTTATGGCCAAAATACTTTTTTTACTGAATAATTGAGCAAAAAAGTGTCACTCATTTTTCGGGCACTTATTCTCAAGTTGGTCGCAACAAGTTGCATTCGACGCAGAATCGTGTTCCATTATCTCCTATTGAAAATTGGTTAGATAGGACTATGGGATCGGAAGTTATGGCCAAAATACTTTTTTTACGGAATAATCGCGTAAAAAAGTGTCACTCATTTTTCGGACACTTATCCTCAACCGATTTACTCGCAACAAGTTGCATTCGACGCAGGATACTCTACCATTGTTTCCTATCGAAAATTGGTCAGATCGGACTATGGGATCGGAAGTTAAGGCCAAAATACTTTTTTTTACGGAATAATCGCGTGAAAAAGTGTCACTCATTTTTCGGGCACTTATCCTCAACAGATTTACTCGCAACAAGTTGTATTCGACGCAGAATGATGTCCCATTGTTTTCTATTGAAAATTGGCCAGATCGGACTATGGGATCGGAAGTTAAGGCCAAAATACTTTTTTTACGAAATAATCGCGTGAAAAAGTGTCACTCATGTTTCGGGCACTTATCCTTAACAGATTTTCTCGCAACAAGTTGCATTCGACGCAGAATGATGTCCTATTGTTTCCTATTGAAAATTGGTCAGATCGGACTATGGGATCGGAAGTTATGGCCAAAATACTTTTTTTACTGAATAATTGCGTAAAAAAGTGTCACTCATTTTTCGGGCACTCATCCTCAACCGATTTACTTGCAACAAGTTACATTCGACGCAGAAAAGTTTCTCATTGTTTCCTATTGAAAATTGGCCAGATCGGACTATGGGATCGGAAGTTAAGGCCAAAATACTTTTTGCCTTTCTCGTATACTAAGTATACGTAAAGGCTATATGATCGCTCCAAAAACAAACTTTTTATAGAAGGCTCGGAGACCCATAGTGTTATATACCGATCGACTCAGTTCGACGAATTGAGGTGATGTCTATGTGATGTCTAGGTGATGTCTATGTGATGTCAGATCGGACTATGGGCTCGGAAGTTATGGCCAAAATACCACTATTTTTAGAGAAAAAATGAGTAAAAAAATGTCACTCATTTTTCAGGCACTTATCCTTAACCGATTTACTCGCAACAAATTGTATTCGACGCAGAATACTCTCCCATTGTTTCTTATTGAAAATTGGCCAGATCAGACTATGGGCTCAAGAGTAATGGCCAAAATACTGTTTTTATAATGCACGAGAAAGGCACCATCACCGCTAGGTGGATTTATCAGGGTTTTTTTTTATATATTCTACAGTGAAATTTAAAATTCCGAAAAAAAACTCCTAAAGTAATTTTCAACGGCATTTCTAAAGAAACATAGGAAGGACTAAAGGAAATTCCGAAGATATTGCTTGAACAATTTCCGTAGGTATTCCTGAAGAAACTTTAGAAGCATTTTCCAAAAGAATTTCTAATTTCCCTTTCAATTTGTTCTCGGAAATACAATTATTTTTCTCATTGGTTTTTAATACCTTTCTAAATTTCCTCGAAAATTGCTTAAGAAAATCCTCCGGAATTTCTTATAGGAATTCCTTCAAGAATTCTTTCACAAATTCTTCTAAGAATTTCTGTGGGACCTGAGATCCATTAGAATTTTTTCCTTCGCAAACCCTTAAACAAATTTAGTTGAAAACACCTACGAAAATTGTTTCAGGAAAACCTTCTAAAACTCTTTAAGGAGATTTTTTTTGTAAAAATCTTTTTATAAATAAGTTGCCTTATATCTAAGGCAATGTACCAAGGAATTCAAGTTAATTGTTGTAGGAATTCTCGCAGAAATTAAAATAGGAACTTCATAATTTTGTTTAAGGAATTGCATCAGCAATTATTTCAGGATATTCTTAAACAAATTCTTCCAGAAATTCCTCAAAAAAACCATTCCGAAACTAGATCCGGAAATCAGAAATTATTTGTCAACCATGAAAAAGGCCAAATACATTCCGCCGAAACGTCGGGTAATTTCAAAATCTAGCCGTTTAAATTATCCTCAGACTGAGAAAATCACACCCATAAGCAACTCTAACTCCAGTCGACATTTGACCATAACTTTTCAATTTTAAAAGATGACCGATGTTCTACAAAAACTTATTTTTTTGTTAACCAAAAAACTTTGTAGAAGGTGATAACAAACTGGTACGTAAGACGCGCGGCTACAAAGCAAGACCATGCTGAGGGTGGCTGGGCTCGATTCCCGATGCCAGTCTAGACAATTTTCGGATTGGAAATTGTCTCGACTTCCCTGGGCATAAAAGTATCATCGTGTTAGCCTCATGATATACGAATGCAAAAATGGTAACCTGGCTTAGAAACCTCACAGTTAATAACTGTGGAAGTACTCAAATGAACACTAAGCTGCGAGGCGGCTCTGTCCCAGTGTGGGGATGTAATGCCAATAAGAAGAAGAAGACGAAGAAGAAGAAGATAATAAATTGATTTCTGAGACCTTCCACAGAAAACGTCACACATCTCGCACTATATAAGCCTTAGGTTTGGGGTGTCTTTGGCAATGTGGATTGAAATACCATCCGCTACAACTTTCCTGAAGAGACTAGACTCACATCTGGTATCGATGGATAAGTAAAATTTTTATCTCACTTTTAAGTGGATTATTCATTTCAAAGATTTTCTCGAAAGAAGGTGCTTTTCATATCTAACGTCTTGGTTAAAATTTCAGGCAAATGACCCGTCAAAGATTCTGAAAGAATGGAGGAAATCAATCCAGCCGTTTTAAAGTTATGCGGATACGAAAACTAACTAATTTATTTTTATATATAAGTAGATATGCTTAAAGTTGAATAATATAACGATGGATAACGAAAATCCTTGCTAAAAACCCCGTGATTGTTCTTCTACCTTATTTTATTATCTCTTCCTTATTTTATTATCTAAGAAAAACCAAAACCTGAATACAATTTATTCGGTATTATTTGTTACCGAAATCCGCACTATTTTTAGCTGATCACTCGGTAGTGTTTTACCGAGTGCTCAGTTATAATTGACATTTCGCCACCGGGGGCTCAGAACCGAGACCTCGGTAATTAGTTAAACTACTTTACTGAGGTGGGTACCGAGAGCTCAGCTGTTGAGAATTCGGTAATATGATAACCGAGCCCGGTAAATAAAATTAAGTGTGTAGTAGGGACTGAGGAATCCATCGACATAGGACGAGATCGAATAATAGAACATCGAGATGTAGTGAGTCGACTGTAATTTCAGGCTGTTAATGATTTTCATTAAAAAGTGACTGTTTCCGCCCGGGATCGAACCGGGGGCCTTCCGCGTGTTAGGCGGATGTGATAACCACTACACCACGGAAACAATGTATGTAGTTGTCATCAATTAACTGATTAATAAAAATCGTTTTTTTCATTTTCAGTTGGTCGTGATTCTGCCAATCCGCACCAAGCGTCTATGGAAAATCATCCAACTCTACGAACAAAATAAGGTGTAACAATTATAGCTACAGACCGCATTCGATTTGAGCAACATTCGGTTTTGGCAACATTCGGTTTAATCAACATTCGATTTTGGCAACAACCAGTCAACATGACGTAGGTTGACAATAGTAAAAGTAATTGGTGAGACCCCAAAACAGACGAAAAAAAATAAAAAAAACGTAAACATTTTTTTTGGTGTAAACGTTTACAAAATTCGTAAAAAAAGGGTCACAGTGTGTCTAGCGTCACAAAAAGTAAAGAAATGTTGAAGTATCATGAGAAAACAAAAACCATTCAATTTTGGCAACATTCGATTTTGGCAACATAAATGTTCCGAACGTGTTGCCAAAATCGAATGGGGTCTGTATTGACAAACCTTGTCAAACATTTCTTGACTCAGTAATCGAGTATATTTTTTATGAAATGAGGGCATAATTAGATATGAATGTTGTTTTGTGTACCTACTTTTTAAAAGCAAAGTATCACAAGGCGCAATGTTATTGATACGATGCTCTTTGCCTAGAGAAATTGAGGAATTAGGCAAGCTGAAACGGTACGGGATTGTTGTTTCAACTTATAACCGAACGATAGGGTTATGGGTCGTTACTAAACTTCTGAATTTTTCGATTTGGTGGATACGCTAGCATTTTTTTTATTATTGTGATGAAACACTACAAATATTACATTTTTTAGTGCAACCGCACTTCTACCCTATCTACCAATTAACTGCCCTATTAACTGGCATCAGCTTCTAGTTTTGTAGTCACCGAATCTTTACTGGTGCTTCAATTAATTATTCTTATTAATTCACTGTAATTCAGTTCAACCATTTCTTCTCTGTCTTCCTCTGACTTCATCTACTGACAACGATTTCCTTTTTCTCGATGCTTACAATGTACGGTTTATCATCAAATTTTGTTTCTGCTTCGCATAAGATAAGGGAAATCATTGCAAACAAGCGAAAGAATAGAGATCCCCTTGTCGTGATTCTGGAATGAGCATAAATAAGGAACCCATATATATGGTGTACGAGTATTTTCAGTTTCCATAAAGACTATCATGCTTTGATAAATCCTCTCTTGTCCTCTTGATGGTCCTTTTCACAATAAGAAATATTTCTCGGGTACTTACTCAGAAGGACGTATGTGATTTTTTAAACAAAGACTCAAACGTCGATTTGTCCAATCTGATGGCACTCCCACGCAAACCATCACCACAGACAAATATGGAAAGCCTTCGGCTACCTGTTGGTGGTGTTGGTTTGCGTGGGATTGTCATCAGACTGGACAAATCGGCGTTTGAATCTTTGTTTACAAAATCACATACGTCCTTTTAAACAAAGACTCAAACGTCGATTTGTCCAATCTGATGGCACTCCCACGCAAACCATCACCACAGACAAATATGGAAAGCCTTCGGCTACCTGTTGGTGGTGTTGGTTTGCGTGGGATTGTCATCAGACTGGACAAATCGGCGTTTGAATCTTTGTTTACAAAATCACATACGTCCTTTTGAATAAGTACCCGAGATTTAGGGAAATAATAACCAACTGGACTTTTAAAACTTTTAAATCTATTCAAATCACCCGAAATTTAGAATTTCAAATCAAATCAGAGCTATTAAAAATATGTTTCCGCCCGGGATCGAACCGGGGGCCTTCCGCGTGTTAGGCGGATGTGATAACCACTACACCACGGAAACCGTCTGCAAGTGTGTGATTCGTCAAAATCAAAACATTTCAATAATATTCGTACATAGTAATGAAAAACATCTGTTGCGCACATATTTGACAAAAGACGTTTTCATTCATTCCACACATTTAAAACCGCTATTTAAACAAGAAAATTAAATGCACGCGCCACTCTTGTTATAGCCGTCACCCATTTCGAATCTATTTATGAAGCAAACACGAAAAATTCACACCGCTGCTTCGTTGTTAGTCCAACCTTCCAGATAGCACCACTTTATGGCAGACTTCCTACGAGTCGTGTCTTGCACCGTTTACACCAACAAGATCATGATGATGGTGCTCGGATAAATTGCTTGATATAGTGCTCCCAAGTGCATTGATAGGTGGTAAGATGCAGCAACAAACGAGAAAGGCGAACCCAGCATATCACGACTTGCTCCACTGCCACCGAAGCCAACAGCCAGCGCCACTAACCCCTGGAAGCACCCTTCGACACCGGCGACGACGTTGCCTGTAAATTATATCAGTTAGCTAACCGTTCGCCAGTTAGTTGAAGAAGCGGGAATTAGTCTAGGGAAATAAAATTTGATTAGGTGCTTTCACCGTTCTCGGAACGCAACCAGCTACCGAAAAGTAAAACAAGTAGCAGAAGACGACGACGACTTCGAAAGCTTATGTAAATTTAATCAGATTTTGGAGAAACCACGCTCAAGTATCGGATTTGAATATTTTATAGCACTGGCTGCCGTACTACCACACACCGTCCCATCAGGATCTATAATCCGGAGGGGCCATCCGTCGCACTATTGCTTTTCAGTTGCTTAAAAGAGAATGATCTAAAACGTGTTAGTTGAGAAAAAAACCTTTACGGTAAGGAAACTAACTCAAATTACCGAAAAACTCAATATAACAATTATTGGAAGAGACCGTATTTTCTCTTGAATTTTGATTGATTGAACAACTTTTAAGTGTTTTCAAATGTATCTTTAAAATGGCAGAGAATAAAAAAAAATAGCATCAAAATGTATAAAATTGGTTATAGTCAAACTTAAAACCTAAGAAGCGCATATCAGATCGCTTTTCCCGTGTTTCTCACCAACCATTTTGCTTCTACTATCAGCCGGGTGCGGTTCTGGAAAAGCGTGTAATCTGGCATTCGATGGGGCTTCCTGTCTTGAGGATGAGGAAGTGTTGCGTTCTGTTCCGAAACCATACGCACAGTTATAAAAACACCGAAAATTGTACCATTTTGATTTTTTAACAGTCAAATCTCTGTTTAAGTGCTTTTCATTTTATTCTCAAAATATATTTGATTCAAGCTTTATGAACAAATGCTAGATACAATAAAACCATTTTGTTGTTCTGCAACAATGATGCAACATTGTTTTCCACAGTGCAATTTTCCATGGCACAGTCAGTCAATCATTCGGTGCAGCCCAGCACTATGGATGGTGAAACGCTAATAAATTTAAAACTCATGCGCTCTGACACGTGCTCAGGTTCAGGGATTATAAATATGTGGCCTACAACAAACAACACCTCCTCCATCCTTAGAGCACTTGTTTACTGTTGTTGGCGTTCGTGGTTCCTCCTTTGGCATTCGGTACGGTGTCAACCCAACTGAGAACTATCGCGGCGAAGAAGACTTACACTTTGTTGCAAAATTTTACACGTCGACCGGGTGCAGTATTTTATTTCCCAACACAGGAAACACTATCTAACTACAACTAGGTGTAAGGCATGCCAGAATAGAACAACAAACATCACCAGCTTAGGAGATTAGCAAAGCAAAAACAACAAGCTTGCTTGGTAGGGATAGAGAATGTATCGATTTGATGACGATACTATAGCTACAAACAAGGCATGATGCAATATTGCGATAGTATTAAATCACCGTAAATAGACTTAAGCGAGGGAAGCTATACTATGCCTAATCTAAGCGGAAGATCTTAATGCTACAAGAATATTTTGGCTTCTGTTTTGACATATTGAATATGTATCGTTAAATCATTATTTCGTCAGACAATTCAGAGTTGTATGCCAACAAAATGAATATATCATTGCGGGATTTAGTGTTTTTGTTATTTCAGTTCAGAAACAGCTGCGTTTCAAGCAAAACGTTAATTTTCCCAACATTCTGACACGAGGATAGAATCTTTTCATAAAACATTTTTATCCCTAGTTCATACTTTGGTACAAATATAACTTCCTGGTTTGGAGTTGTCAACGTTCTCAAATAAAAGTTTTCAAAATTTCAGTATTACATCTATTAATTTCGTAACTCTGGCTATGTAATAACATCAGATTCTATAAAATCTTACATTCTTCTTCAGCTTCGTGCGTGATAAAATAATATTTCCCAATATTTTGGAATAAGGCAATTATAATTTCATAATACTACAATTTGTTTCGTTATTTTGTTTGTGTGCCTCCAAGTAAATTTATGAAAATTAATAATTTTTTAAAATATTTTTTTTTTTAAAGATTCCTTTTTTTTTTAATTTCAGAACTATTTTTAATGTATAAAAACAGAAAAAAATCTGTTTTTTACTACTTTTATAGCTCATATTTTTAATTCATTTTGCCAACAAAATCTTTGCATGTTTAAAAAAAATCTAAATAATTCAAAGTAAAATCAGATGCTATTTAGAATGCGGTTGAATAGAGTGCAAAATTGACAAAATGTAAATCGTGTAAAAACATAATTTAGTGCATTGTCAACTATTTAGATTCATCATCTGCAGAGTTCGGCAAATTAGTGTAACAGTTGCATTATCGTGCCCTGCTCATGGTCCCAATATGTACTTTTATTGTTTTTGCTGATTTTGGGCTACCCTTCAGATTCAATCCTCACGGAATCCAAAACAAAATGTACTCGCGTTTTCAAGGGCACTCCATTCAAAACGGAAGCCACGTACAACTGTCCTTTGTATTATTCCAGCTTTGTCCTTAAGCTGACTAGGTGAAGTTTGATTTGAAACACCGAAAGAAACTAGAAATGTGTTTTACAACATTAAGCATGGTGACTGACAGTAAAAATTTCCAAAAAAAAAAGTAACACAATTAATTTGCGCTGCATAACAAGTAATGTAATGTTACCATATTTTCGAATAGGTCTGTGCAATTGAAAGTTCTTAAGAAAAAAAGTCATATTTTCATTCTAATGCATTTCACAAACCATATCGTTCTATTCCTCCTATGCCTACTTTTGTTTGTGTTTCGCATGTGCGATCAATTACAATGTTTTTTTTTTATTCTTCAAAAATTGATCAATTCGCCCCCATGTCATGACATGTTGTTTCCGTGGTGTAGTGGTTATCACATCCGCCTAACACGCGGAAGGCCCCCGGTTCGATCCCGGGCGGAAACATAGTTGTTCTTTTGTTAGGTATGCGAGAGAGATCTTGAAAGGGCGCTGGGCGGAATAATTATTATTTCACGTAAAAACTCAAAATGTTATGATAACCTTTGGGTCTCTGGGAAGCTAATTTCGGCGACAATGGACAATGTTGTAGGCGTTATTATGAATAACTTCTGAGCGCCTGTCAAAAGAATTTTGTAAGCTTTATTGACTTGGGTACTACGGTTCACGCATTTTGCCTTTCCAAGACTTAAACTGATTCATAGGGTAAGGCGGTATAATATGAAGTCCCCCCTAAGTAGTAGTTCAAGAAGTCGCTAATGCATTGCCCATGAGTAGTAATATAAAAATATTACAGATAACATGTAATAAAGCTTTTTTGAAAAGTCGTGAGAAAATGAATTTCAAAAGGTGCCTGGACAATTTCATAGCCCTTCATTTGTATTTTATCAATCCCCTAATAAAATGGTTACAAGTCCTTATGTGCTTGACATTGAAAAACCAACATAAGTCCATTTAAGCAGGTTTGAATTACATTTCAATAGTTTCCATATAATTCGGAAGCAACTGCTGCAAGCTCGCCGCGCTTGTGTCCAGTTGATAAGGGCATATCGTCCTAAACAAAACTGGGACGTTTTGACCATTGAAACACATTTTTGAAAAACGTTACATTTTTGAAGATGGAAGCAATTTCATATCATATTAACCACTGAGAAAAGTTATTTTTTTGCCCAACTGAGTGTTCCAGTGCAAGTTTTGCGGACAGTATGCTAGAGTCGCTCCAGAATGCTGAGCAAACAGACATTGAAAGTTACATCAAAGCTGTAACTTTTTGTATTTTTCTTTTATTTATATGATGTAATACAAAAATACTTCCACATTCACATAGTATGATGGTTCTACAAATATTCATAGGTACCAACTGATTTTGAGTCTTAATTAGTTATAGTTTTCTAGAAATTAATTATTATTTATTATTATTTATTCAGACTAAGGCCAAAGTGGCCTGTGCGGTATATATGAGTCTTCTCCATTCGGCTCGGTCCAACGTCGGCTCGGCTACACGTCGACAACCACGCAGTCTACGGAGGGTCCGCAAGTCATCTTCCACCTGATCGATCCACCTTGCCCGCTGCGCACCTCGCCTTCTTGTGCCCGTCGGATCGTTGTCGAGAACCATTTTCACCGGGTTACTGTTCGACATACTGGCTACGTGCCCGGCCCACCGCAATCGTCCGATTTTCGCGGTGTGAACGATGGATGGTTCTCCCATGGATGCAACTCGTGGTTAATTCGCCTCCTCCACGTACCGTCCGCCATCTGCACCCCACCATAGAAGGTACGCAGCACTCTCCTTTCGAAAACTCCAAGTGCGCGTTGGTCCTCCACGAGCATCGTCCAGGTCTCGTGTCCGTAGAGGACTACCGGTCTAATTAAGAAATTAAAGGGGGGGGCCGTTTTGGCCAGGTGGGGCGCATTATACCGCCTTACCCTATTTGTGATTGATTTTTTCGACTTTACTCGAAAGTCAAGTACGAGACACTGAGGACCAAGAAGCTAGATTTTACTAAGGTGGCGCAGATCTGCGCTGCGTGCCACTAGTTGTCTCTTTCACTTTCCCGTTGATCTTATGCAACGCAAATAGTGACGTCACTATTTGCGTTGCATAAGATTAGCGGGAGAGCAAAAGAGACAAATAGCGCTGATTTGCGCCACGACCTTAGTAAAATCTAGCTCCTTGACTGAGGACGGCCTCACAGTTAAGGTCTGAATTCAAAATTCTATCGAATCGAGCATGTTTGGCATTGGTGTAATACGAGTGAATCTTCAGTTTATTGGCATATTTGTTTCATTTGGTTGATTTTAATTGATGTGACCAGACGTCCCGGGTCTCGCGGGACGCTGCATTTTTCAACTTCATTTTACAAATTTATTCTAGTAGTAGAATTTTGCTCTGTATCTAATAACAAGTTCTGCATCTCGTCTTCACAATACATAAATAAAACACTCAAAGACATTTTAAAGTCTGACTGAATTCAGTTGATTCTACCGTATTTTTTCTCCGTGTTATGGACTGGGTTCTACTATACCCAGTCCATAACACGGAGAAAAAATACGGTAGAATCAACTGAATTCTGCTTCAAATCAACAATATTTTTGCATTGATTTATGAATAACAATATTTATTGTTGATACATCGCATTGATAGGATTGGATTGGATTGAATCAACCATACGCGATAGTTGATTCAATTCGCGAATATATTGGTTTCAACCATGGGGAGTGAGAGTCATCCACTTCACCTCTGCACTGTGCTGACTTCTTGTAGACAGGATGATATATGAAATGATTGTCAAAAGAACGATATTATTATTGTTTCAATCAAGCGATGCAAGATTAAAACAACAATAATGTTCAATTGCATAAAGCATGTGAACATGCTGAAATAACAACATTGAAGATTGAAACAACAATATCCGTGTTGTTTGATGCAACAATCGGAATAGTTGTTTCAATATTGCAAGATTCTTTTGCGTGAATAGGAAATTGCTTCCCTATAGTCGACACTATAGTCGACACTTCTTATGATTTTAATGTTTCGTTTCGAGACGTTCTTCTTCCTTATTCTGGACCCCCCAAAATATTCCTATAATGGACACTCTCGTGTTTATTTTTTATAGAATTGTAGAAAATAATTCAATTTTACTTTCCATAGCATTTCCAATGCATGTTATCAAATCATAGGACTGTAAGGTAGGTTCTCCCGATGGAATTTCATAACAAAATGTTTACATTGCGCTGTTATAAAGTAAAAATGGCGGGAGGTTCCACTTTACCCTAATTTATGCAGCCTTACAAATATTTTTAAAATTTTTTTGGGCCAAAATCTATGCGAAATGCACTTGTGGTGTGTGCATTTTCAAAACAGTGACGTAACCCAGGTAGGTGTCCCGCGTTTCGCAGGACGCTGCTGGTCACATTAATAATTTTAATCTTCTTCTTCTTCTATATGCATAAAAATGAATTTCTGTCTGTCTGAACTATATAGACTCAGAAACTTGTATGCAGAGGTTTTTGGGACTGGGGAAGGTTCTTAAGATGGTTCGAGACCCTCCCCCCCTTTGCAAAGGGGGGCTCCCATACAAATAAAACTTCAATTTCTTGGTAATACGAGAATCAATCAGAGAATACATCAATTTTAGGCGAAACGAAGTTCGTCGGGTCTGCTAGTAAATCATAAAAATATTGATAAAGTGGGCCAAACACAAAATACTCTGTTTATTATTATTAATATATGTATAAAATACATTATTGAAGTTTGTGGCAAAGTCCCATCCCGATTTTGGCAACACCCGTTTTTGTCTACCCCCGATTTTGGCAACACCCGTTTTTGGCAACATTTTCTTCCCGATTTTGGCAACAACCTCGAAAATATTTTTTTATTACTTTTTGGAGCTAAAATCTTTTATAATTATGTAATAAGATAAACAAAACCAAAAGTGAATGTCATTGAGGTTTATATGCGTACTGTGGGCTGGCTCTGTACGAATAGTGGGCACTTTCGCTGAATTAATGAACCACCACTCATATTACCGCTCATTGCAAACAATGTCTGTTGAAACTTTTCTGCTCTTTTGATTCACGTTTTCCATGTCCCTATTCACACTACTCTAATCTAACCAGCCCACCGTAGAATGTCGTATTTTTTGGCATCTCACTGATTTTGTCGTCGATAAGCTGACTAACACCGTTGTACATAGTACAACACCTATTAAGCGAAGCCCGCTGTTTACATCACAATGCAACCAATACTGCATTAGTGATCCAGGAACAAGCATACCCCGTAGGTTTAATTGCTAGTGATTGGCACATTCGATTGTTTAAATGCGCTGTCTAACCATCAAGTCGTTTTGCTCATCACGCGCCACTTTTCTGGTATCAGCCGAGAAACCGTAATTTTATCATTTTATCCGTCTATCTGATGAATTCCCGTATATAAAAAAAGCAACAATTTTATTTCAAAGAGTCTTATTTTTTTTAAATTAGACAAATTTGTCTAGCGATTAATATGGCTTTTCCATTTTTCTGATGTGTCAATTGCATAACGAGCGTTTTGATTCCAGCATGTTTGCCAACAGTTCAATAGTAATGGTAAGAGTTTGGTAACATGTAATCGTAAGGCTCTCGAGCAGGCATTACTTAAATCAGATCATGAGAAAAAATCGGGTTAGTCTAAGCCTACTTGATGCTCTGCCGTGGGGCAAGTTATGAGCTTCCTAAGATCTTTGAAATTGAATGTTCGATGATTCATCATTTATTGATCTTCAACGCTGACCAATGGAAGCTGATTGAGTGAAGCGAATCACTTGGTAAGACAACAATGAGCGAAGTTCCGTTGCGCTGATAGAAGAAGTCATTCAAGCATTCTAAGAATGAAGACCTCCATGAGTCTGGAACTCCAGTACACTGAATGGGAGGCGTTGATACTTTCTCTTGACTATCTTATCACCTTGAAAGAAGGGTGAATAAAGGAGAACACATGATGTGGTTTGATTGTTTGGTTTCATTGTACTAGAGCAAGCGGGGTACGAATGAGAAAATCATAGCTTACATGGATACCTCACCACGGCCTGGCTTGTTAGACGGTGTTGCTCATTGTTCACTCATTGGCCATAGATGTAGCATAGATTGCAATAAATCAATACCACTCAATACTCACAATGCTCACTCACACTTTCAATGCCTGCTCTCGTGCGTTCTGTTTGTGATGGCGAAGTATCAGAAGTGTTCTGCTGTACGTTACCAGTCACGCAGTCTACGGAGGGTCCGTAAATCGTCTTCCACCTGATCGATCCACGATCGCTGCACACTTCGCCTTCTTGTGCCGAATCGTTGTAGAGAACCATTTTTACTCCAAGTGCTCGTTGGTCCTCCACAAGCATTGTCCAGATCTCGTACGTACCCTTTCCTGCCACGTTGCGTCTCCGAATTTGTCTGCTGATATCGTTATCAGAGGTCAAGTGAGCCCAAGTACACGAATTCTTCAACCACTTTGATTTTGTCGAATAGCCGTTGTCTTCTCTTGAGCCTATTTCGTCTTCAACGTGTTAATTACTAGCATGGAGAACTGGAGTGCGATGAGCTGCAGCGAGCACCAGTAGGTTGACTGCTATCGAGTATGAGAGGTGGCATGCCGCAAATGGTCTTCCAGCTTCCACTTGGCCACACTATCACTTGTAGTGCGAGGTGCACATAGTGCGCATGGATCAATCATTGCCGCCTGAAATATTCCTGGGTTGAGTGCTACACGGAAGAAATAAACTACCCAATAGTGAGTTTAATTCACCCAACCTCGAACATCCGTACGGGAAGCCAAAATTGAGTAAGTAGGGTCGAAGTAGTTTGCCTTTACTCCCATGTTAAAAAAGTACCCAACGGAAAATGTATTTACCCAAATCTAAGTTTAATTCACGCAATTTCGACCTCAGGTAATAAAATTCAAAATTGGCTTCCCGTATTGAACTGGCGTCGTTGGATTGTTTGGCTCTTTTGTTTTTGACAACAAAAGAAAGAGTGGATGAAAGAGAAGAGAAAAAATAACTCAAAATTAAGTTTTAAAATACTCAATTTGGGTATTTTTTTTCTTCCGTGTAGGAGACCGACTACTCTTAATCACACCGACCACAAGAAAGTTTGCCTCCATAGAAATCCATTATAAAAGAATCCGAAATTTGTAGCACATTTAGTCATCTTTTATCCATCGGATTGCTATTTGATTTATATAGAGAATTATGATAAAAACAAGCATTTTTGGTGTACTAAAATTTATATGAGATATCAGATTGAAGTCAGCACTTCTATGGAATACTATAGAAACTTTTTTTTTATTACTACATTTTTTGGCCGACGCTATTGTTAATTTCAAATATTATTTATTATTAAATTTGTATTATGAAATTGACTAATTAGTTACATTATGTTTTGATTACCATTCTTGAGATTGTTTCAATTTTGTTTGAGCTACAATCTCCGAGTTATGAATAATATCGCAAAAATGACAATTATGATGCAGGTGCATCACTTAAACACACTACACATACTTTGTAGTATATATTCTAAGTATTTAGCTTCAATCATGCAAACAAAAAAATTGAAATTTTGTATGAAATTTTTTTCCCGTTTTTGCCAACATCCCCATTTTGGCAACATTAAAATCCGGTCGTGTTGCCAAAATCGGGAAGGGACTGTAATGGATATGCTTATTTCTGCAACTCCATCTACGATTTGTGCGGATGCTCATTCTATGCTATGCTATGCTATAAACTAATGCAAATGTGGTAACCGAATATTTTAAACTGAAACAAGTTTTGAGAAAGTAATGTCAGAAAAAAATATTTCAAGCTCTTTTTAGTGGAATGTATTCAACTGTCTAAAAAGAGTTTAGTACTTTTCATTTATTTCCACTATGTTTAAGTCGAGACAAGTACGAGACACTGAAGACGGCCTCACAGTTGAGGTCGAAATACGTATCGCAATATCGCGTATCGTAAGACGCAATTAAATGGATAGTACTAAACTTGTCTTAGACGGTTAAATTAATGTCAATTGTTGCACATAGGCGATCATAGACAGTGTATTTAAAAAAAAGTCTTTCAAAATTTGATCAATTCACCCACCGATTTCAGCATGTTGTTTCCGTGGTGTAGTGGTTATCACATCCGCCTAACACGCGGAAGGCCCCCGGTTCGATCCCGGGCGGAAACAAGTTATTCTTTTATTGGGAAAGCAAAAGAAATTTCGATAGTGCGCTCACGATGGGCGTGTGATAATTTTATTATCCCACGCGAAATCCATGCCGCTTATTTAGGCGACAATGGAAAGATAAGTAATGTCCAATCTGCTATTGATTGGTTGTGACAGAACATCAATGTCACGAAAATATAACTTCTGGTAATTGTTCACATATGACGGAGGTTTCAAGCGCTACGCTAGCTATTAAAAAAATGAAGCTAACTGAATTGGTTTTCTCTCAATCTGTAAATTCAAGAACGATGGGATTAGAAGCAGAGGTGTGTAAGCAAGGGTGTAAGTGACATTTTGATCAAAATTGAGTTGAATCCAGAAAAAAATACTTAAGTTCTAGAGCATCACGCCAATATGTTGGTAAAGTTTGTACAATGTTTATAAAAAATGTAAAAATGCCACATACACAATTAACATAACTTAAATAATATCGATTCATGTATTCTTGACTGATGCACTGTCGTTCACAACTATAAACGAGGTAGGGCTTTAGGACCCAATTATAACTTGTAGTTTTTTTGTATGATACGGCAAATAAAACGAGTATTTATTTAGAGTATAAACTGAGACAGCAAGAGAGACTGATAGCCTATTCAGATTACGCCATTAATGACATAATAATTGGCGTTTCAGGGTAAATACGCTTTATGATGTCATTATTTACGTAATATTCCATACATTTTGCGCTGTCAAAAGATACCCGCTAAAAAGAATTTATTACGAACAATTATTACGAGAGAGCTTTCGTTCTAACTGGGATGCAGGGAGACATTCAACCAAACAAAACTGACAAACGTCACGCTCTCTTTGCCAGAGAGAAAATTCTCTCTGTTTTCATTTCGTTTCGTAGTTGACAGTCATGCTCTTTCTGTCGCAGCAGGGTCGAATGCATGTTAGATGGAAATCTTCTGAGCGCTGAAGAATAACTCGGATTGTGATGGTTTTGTGGAAAGCATTTTATATGATGAAAAATAATGATGATAATCTCCACTTATTCAACATGAATTGTTTAAAAAACAGATGCTCTCTAGAATAAACATGAAGTATTTAACTTAAACCTAGATTTAATAGAACAAATCGAATAAATTTTCAAAGTTCAAGGGCCAATGCGGAAATCAATTTAAAACGTAGGAATGGTTGTAAAACGAATATATTTGATGAATAAACATGATTTCATAAATTGTTTCAATTCTGCTCCTTGAATGGCTTAATATACTTTGGATTTCAACATTTTTCACGTGGGACAACTGTACGATTTGAATGGAATGTATATATAAAGTAGAATAACCTTAAATAAAACATGGATTGGTAATGCATTAATTCATCCAAAATCCAGTTTAAATTAGTAGCCGAAGGCTTCCCCTTCCTGTCTGTGGTGATGGTTTGCGTGGGAGTGCTATCAGATTGGACAAATCGACGTTTGAATCTTTGTTTACAAAATCACATACGTCCTTTTGAATAAGTACCCGAGAATTGCTTACTTTTAGGGTATTGCGAACTGATGGAAGAAAGAACGGAAGGAGTACAAACGGACGGAAGGAGTACTATGGGATGGAAGGAATACGGACGGACGGAAGAAGTATGGTCGGACGGAAGGAGTAGGGACGGAAAGGAGGAGTACGGACGAACGGACGGACGGACAAAGCACGGACAGATGGAAGTAGTTCGGACAGACGGACGGATGGACGGAGTATGGACGGACGGATGGACTGAGTATGGACGGACGGAAGAAGTACGGATGGACGGTAGGACGGAGTACGGATGCATGGAAGGACGGATGGTTAATAGCTAGGGCACTTGGTGTACGTCCAGGAGCGCAATGCTCAAATAGTCACCCCCGATGTATTGCTTAATTGCAGGCTGGAGTAATGACTGGAGAGGAGTGGGTTTTAGTGGGTCGGGGGTGGTGATTCCATCCCTACACTACCTGCGTTAATTCGCCTCCCCAGGTGTCTGGTTGCAGATTTCCGTTATCTTCTATAAAAAAAACACAGTGAGAATGATAATGAGAAGTAACAGTTAAAAAGAGAAGTAACAATTAAAAAGTGAAAAACGATTAATGAGAAGTAAGATACCTACGTTACACTCCTCACGAGGAGTAAGAAATAAGAAGTGGAAAATAAGATATGAGACGTCTCACTTCTTATTTTCACTTCTAACATTGAGAAATAAAAAGTTCGATGGGTGAAGAATCACCAGTTCCTTTTTACTGTATTAAGTTTGGAATGAGTGATAAGTGATTGATGATTAATGAGATTTGATTAATGAGAAGAAAACATGATTGCTAATTCGTTATCACCAAGTCAGCTGTTATTGCACAAAGAACCAACAAATAATGTTTGGGATTAATATCATCAGCAATGTGTAAAAACTTGTGACCCAAAATTGAATGCAAGATGGATGCTTGACTAAACGAGAGGTGGAGTCAATGTTGGTCAAACTGCATGACCAGTGTGTACGCTGCATAACACAGCAGTTTATCTATTTATTTTCAATCAGTTCGTGTTGTGGTGTGGTTATAGTGAGCGCTCTAAACATTTTAAAATTGTTTTGGGTTTAGATCCCGTCATGGACTTACATTTTCGTGAATATGCTTGTAAAATTTATCTGAAGAAGTGGCAAGATGGAGAATTTGGAGGAGCAAAATAAATTATCCGGCAAGCCGGCGCTCACGAGTTTATCACCCGTCTTTCTATCCGGATAAAATATTGTTCGAGAACACTTGCTCACAGGAGAAAATGGAAAGATTGCACTCTGCTGTTTGAATCAAACCTACCCCTTCCGCACTAGCACGAGATAGGGTTTCTCACCCTATTCCCGGCCTAACATGCGCACGACTGCATTATTTAATTGATATTTATGACTAGGGGCAACTTTTCTGAATTTTGTGGGCCGTGTAATATTGCGATGGGGTTCACCTCTGCTTCAAAAATAGTTATTCTTGCTAAACACCGCTTGAAAAAGCTTTTATTTGATTTAAATTAACATGGTGCAGCACTCATTTCAGTCATAGGCGATTGCTTATCCGGCATACCCCAAATCTCCTCGGCATACGCAATATTTTACTCAATCTCTCAACATCTTACTCTCATTCTCTCTCTCCGGACGGTAGAAAATGCGACGTAAACAAAAATATGCACGTTCCACGACAACAAGATGCCAGATGGTATTATTCATAATCATTTTTATTTGGTTGAGAAGATATATTTACTCATCCAAATTTCTTCCAAACACTTAAAAACAATATCTTTTCCACCTTTTGAAATCGAGAGAATTATAAATAACATGATAGCGTCAACGTATTAGACAGTTTTCCTATTAACGATGAAGGATTATCTTCATACTAAAATAAGACTTATGGCCTTTTGGCAGCACTGTACAGCTAGAAGTTCTTGGGCCGAGGTGATTTTTGTTCGGTTTGAGGATACATTTTTAAATGTATTCCAATATGTTTATATAAAATCTAGTGATACGAACAATTACAAAAGATTGAACTGCGTGAGTTTAGCATTATTGTGTGGTGATAAACAGCCTGAAGCAATAGTTGTATCGAGCACTGTGACGATTTTCAGGTAGGTGTTTATTTGATGATACCGTTTTGTAAAAGTGGAAAGAATCACTCCGGCTCAGTGGTGTTGCAACGAAGAGCAAAAGTTTGAAATCTACATTTTTATTTTCTATAATTGGATGGATTAGGAGTGAAATAAATGGTTGAAAAATATTGAGTATTGTGCGAGATAAATAGCAGACTTTTTTAAAATGATCAATCATAAACCAACGGCTACTAAACAGTATAAATCATTAGCTTTCTGTGCAGTGAGCCGGGAATGGGGTCAATAGGCCCAAGTAGTGATTTACCCTATCATCAAAATTTGGATAAAGCAATAAAGATGAGAACAGATGCTTCAGCACCAAGCAATCCCACGATGCTTCATGAGCAGGGTTCATACTTTTCGTCTCGGTGAGACGAAAACAAGCAATTTTCGGGCCGAAGGAGAATCTTTTTTCTAAATCTGTGGCAAGAAACATCTTTCACTCGCTACTTTTGACGTAGAACTACGTCTGTGCTTTCTATATTGGGGTACACTTTACGATTGCAAAAAATTCAAAAACGTCACGAAAATATGATAGACTTTGATCGTTAATATCTCAGCCGTTTCTCGATGGATTTTTAATTTTCTTGGACCATTCAATCAAGGGAAAGTCAACGCTTCATACTCGATGTACACTGAAGTCATTTTTACGCGGTTTTTTCTTACACGCATCGCTTTTCATGCGATTTTTTTTTTCACTCGAATTTTGGGATTTTGGTGGTTCATTTAGATATATTTTGGGATTTACGCGGCTTTTGACGTTGTTTTAATTTACGCGGCCCATATCCTCCGCGTAAAAACCGACTGAAGTGTGTTGTAATATTCATGTATGATTATTCACTATTGAACTGGAACTTTGCCTACTTTTCAACTAAGTACTCTATTAGTATTTCATCAGTTATCAATTGAAAGCTTTCTATGCCCGCAATTGCATTAGTATGTTTCTTGTGTGGTACAATTGAAACACTATGCCCAGGGTGTCGAGAATGTTTCCCACCCGAAAACATCCTGAATCGGATCAAGAACCGATCTCGCCACCTCCGGATTCTGCGCCTTTGTTCGCAAGGCTATCTGGGGACCTCAAGCCAGTATATACGTCGAATTAATGCAACTTTCAGGGCTTTTAGCTGGTGCAGTTAGTTTCTGCTAACTTCCACGCGCGTTTTCTCTCTTGAGGGCGTTTGACGACAGCTTCTCGCTTACGTCTATTGATGCCAGTAGAGGGGCTCGGAATCTTCTTTGCTGCTGCAGTAGATGCGTTCTGGGAAACTTTCCTCGTCTCGTTTTGGCTGATTCCTAGGTGTCTGCCGGAGTAAACGCAAAATCCGACGCAACTCACGTGAAGGAATATTAATTATTATCAATAAACTGTCAAACTTCTTGGCCGCGTCTACTGAGACTTCCTCCTCAGACTTCCATGACCACTAAACTCCGTTGACAGCCCAGCTTTCACGATGCACTTTTCTATAAGAAGCCACCGGAGGTTTAGACTGACTTAGTGCCGGGTGCTTAGTCCCTGTTCCAGTTTGCGTCGGTGATGATTGGTACACTACACCCAAAAAACAAATCTGACAGTTATTTTATGAAATCTTGACATATTCAATTCGGTAAGCTTTTTAATATTCAATATAGGGTAACCGTACCCTTAGTGGAGGTAGCACCAATAGTGGAGGTAGTGGGGTTTTAATGAGATTTATTATATTTATATAGTTTACGATGGTTTCAGTTGATGCGTCGTGCTTTAAACATCCTGTTAAATGCAACTTATCTTAAGATTTCGCTTGAAAAACTATTGAAAACAATGGTTTTTCTTAACAAAATTTACTCCCTTGCACCTATAGTGGTGCAACTGTACCAATAGTGGCGAGTCTCATAAGAAACCAATGGATAGCACCACTATAGGAACCAAAATTAATTTTTACCGCCACTAAAGGAACAGTGTACCCATAGTGGTGCAAGCAATATTTGATAATTGTTGATGTTAAATGACATCTATCTTATTTCTGATAGCAAATTTTTTTGTTTATCTATTGACTAAGATGCTTTAATATCTGCATTTCCTATAATTATCAATTTTAAAAAAATATTTTCTTTTGTGGATCTACTAATACCTCCACTATTGGTACCGTTACCCTAGCTTTTAAAATAATACAAATTTGTAAAATTCAATACAACAATTGTATTAAAATCTTCCGAAATTGGTTCTTATGCAGAACTGTATTAAAATCTGCCATCCGCTGGTTGGGTGTATCAGCCAGGGTTGTGCTGAATCATTCTCATACGATAATTATTGGAATAATCATTTGATAAATTCTCAGGTGTAATCGTTATCATCGACGATAAATTTTAAAATTTTGGAATCGAGATACAATTATCGAGCGATTCTTACTCTCTGCACCCAATCGATGATTGTAAGATTTTCTAACAATTCTGTATAAAGAACCTACCAATACTTGCATAAGAACTGGGCATATGCGAAAATGCTTGATTCTTATGCAAATATTGTATGAGACCTTACAATTTGGCAAGCTTTTCTTACATTATTTGTTTGTGAGCTTACATTTTTTGTATGAGAATCTAACAATTTCGCATTTACCAAGTTCTTATACAGGTTTTGGTAGGTTCTTATACAGAATTGTTGGAAAATCTGACAGTCGCTGGGCTGGAAAAACGCTTGCTTTGGTCTCATCGAACAGAAAAGTCGAAAACCTGTACATTACATACAGCAACGTAGTTCAACGTCACCTTTGCGTACAACCCGATTGGGCTGCACCTTTGAGTTTTTTCTCTAGAACAAGCCAGGAAGATAAACGAAAATCGTTGAAATACTTGATGAAATTCTTTTTTCTAAAATCGAAATTTTCGACTGCACGGGATTCGAACCCAGAACACAAACAAAAATGGCAATGGGTGGCCACATCACCAGTTGATTACAGTAACAGGATATTTTTTCCATAAAAGCTACTTTCTTTTGCATTGGTGAAGGCACGAAAAGGATGAAAGAAGTAAGAAAACGAACAAATCTCGCTTAACTTTTCAAAAGGTCCTAAGTAACATTTTTTTCATGAATTAATTTGAATAGTGCAATCAATAGCTTTCATGTTGTTCTGTTGATTGCGCTATTCAAATTAATTCATGAAAAAAATGTTACTTAGGTCCTTTTGAAAAGTTAAGCGAGAAATCAACTTTTCGCGGCACTGACAGGGAGAAATAGTCATGGCCTGATGAGAGCCTTTTTTCTTTCCCGCAAAATGATTTCTTGGCGTGAGTGAGCATCGTCTGTTCGTGAGAATGGGGGAGCTTTACGATCCCTGTTCAGATAACATTTTCAAGTACCCTAGCGAAGAATGCTTCATCGCTCAATGTGGCACTGTCGATCGAAACAGTGCATGAGCAAAATCTACAAAATCAACTCGCTGATGCATTAGTGCTGTCCAATGAGAGCTTGAAGTAGCTCAGAAATTCTCCCTGTCCTGCTTATGCCCTGTTGACAAAAAAGAACAAGCACGACGGGAACAACTTCGAGTTACTTCGAGCTGCTCATTGGACAGCACTATTGTCTCTCTCTTCAAACATACTGAGTTGCACCTTTTTATTTGATCGAATGTGTGACAGAGAAGTGTACAGTTCAGGCTCTCTATCTCTCTTTCTCACTAACTGATTTCGTATAAAGATGATTCGCATCTGAAACACTGCCAATGAACGAAGGAGCATTTTCGTCATCCTACGGAAAATGCCTTCTTGTTACCCGCTCGGCTCTTGAAGATGCTACACACACCCCATTCTCAATCTTTAAAACAGGAATTAAATGCAGGGGATCATTTTGGCAAATTGCATTGGTTTTGTGTACACCGTACAGTAATTACATATATCGCGTGCCAAGCATTAGCACGTCTCAACGTGCACTGACCAAGAAAAAAGGAGTGAGAAGAGACGATTGAAAACTGAAAAGCGAAACGTAAAAAGCGCGAAAAAAGAAAACGTAGCTTTGAAAATCAGTTTAAAAATGGTCACGTAAACAACGACCTACGTAAAAAAAACACGTAAAAGCAACATAGCACTTCGAAGCAATATCTATCTGTGATTTTTGCATCATTTGTTTTGTAAACTATTTTTTATCTGGCTTGGACCTTATCTGGTATATTTTTTGGCCTAACAACACATTCTGTATAATAAATGAGATGAGTGTATTACTTTTGCGTGAAGTTAAACGCTTTTTACAAAAATATGAAAATGCTAATATTATCTTCCAAACTTAAGAGCCCCGCACATAGCATATACGTTGGCGTTGCGTTTGACAGTTTTCCCATGGAAAATGTGTCAAACACAATGCAAACGTATCCTATGTGCGGGACTCTTTAGGCGTACATGTTAATGGTAGAATTAGAAGCGAAAACACATATTTGATAGTTCCGTTAGGATATGGTAGAATAGAAATGAAGAATGTTCTATGAAAGTGGATTTGAAATCGAGTGGAGGGCAATATTTGGGCAATATCAAGTTATAGACCAAAAAACTTGTGGGCTCGTCCGGGAATTGAACCCGGGACCTCTCGCACCCGAAGCGAGAATCATACCCCTAGACCAACGAGCCGTTAACAACACTTGATTTAGCTCCAGTTATCCAGCAAGCGCTTCCGCCACAATCTGACGGAGCAAAAACGACCAAAATCATAATACCGCGACCGCATCAATTCCCAAGTTGCCTTAAACATTCGAATTATCTTTTCACATCCAGCGTCACAATTCGTACGATTATTCCACTGACTGTCATGCTGTAGCGAACGTGCGAAACAAAACGAAGCAAATTACTACTTGTCTGTTTTGGACGCGCTAAGATTTAAGAAAACGGCTCCCTTCATGCACAGAACACTTCAGCAGTCTAATCCATACCGCATTCGATAGAATCGTTTTGGACTCCTTACGTTCGGGCCTCCGTTCGCTCGCTCGCTCGCTCGGTCTTCTGGACGACGTCCTTGCTCGATGATTTATTACGGCGTAGCGAATGTGGCACGCTCCTCGGCTGGGGTGGGGGCCCAAGCTTCTTTACTACCATTTTGCTCGGTATGTGGCATTAGCGACTACCATTTGGTCTAATGAAAATGAAAGCCCACATCACGACTTGCAAGCGCGGTTTGTCATCTTCATTTGTGCCTTTCTCGTAAATCCAAAATGGGTCGAATGGTTATCAGATTACCCCGAAAACATTTTTTCACAGGACTAGTGGTTTGATTAACTCAGATGATGTGTGCACGTGTGTAGCCACGGTAGAATGTTTGAGACATACTTGTGGTGTTCAGTTTTGACTCATATGATCGCAGCAGCTATCGGTAGTTATAATACATAGTGTGGAAATATTAGGACTTACCCCTCAATTCATGCTTGTTCGACGTTTAATGAACCTGGCAACTTTCACCACCGCTTCTAGGTGAATTATTCTATTTTTTCGAACTTTGGCCTCTAAACCACCATTACGATCGTCTTCGCCGTCTGTTAAGCCTCCAAATTAGACGCTATGTAACATGAATCACAGACTCTGCTCTAAAAAGGACAAATTCACATTTCAACTAGAGTATTTGATCAAATTTCGGTCAAACTAGATGCTAATAATTCAGCACTAGCAACATTTTTTCTGACTTGTTAGTATTTAATGGATTCCAAAATATGGTTTGGAAAAAAAATATAAAATTTTGGAAGTAGCACAATTTGAACATTTTTGGGGTTCCTTTTATGGGATTATGGGATGAAGAAAACTATTTTTTTATAGAATTTCCAAAAGGTAGGAATATGGCAAAAAGCGTAGAAGCATTGTACTTAAATACTATGTACAATTTTGTTGTAATTTTGCTACAACTATGTTGTGCGATAAAAGCAAAAATAATATTAAAAACCTTCTACTGAGTAGATCTGTCGTGGTTTATCATTTCCTTTGATATTTTAAATTTCATTGCACTACAGACAAAAAAAAACAAGATACAAAAAACGAAAATTGCAAGTGAATCCAGTTCTAGTACACGCACGTCGCTAATTGGTACATTCGTCGTTTTGCACTCCCACCCTAAAGCTCAACGATTGGGATGTGACGATACCGGAGGAAAGCAGAAGCGCTAGCACGTGTCACAAACTCGAAAAAAGCGACACAAAGCAAGTAAAGAGGATGTGACAGCAGTGTGGCGGGGTAAAGAAATTCAGATGAGAATTTTCGCTATCAAACAATATGCATACTCTTGAGTTTTATTCCATTTTTTGCCTCTTCAAATTGGGCCGCAGAAAATGAACGCATAAATTGTATTTTTATTTATTATTAAAATATCGTTTCGTCGAACGCAGTCATATTTTATGTGGTTAATTCTGGTCGTGACAACGCGGAAGACGGATGTAGGGGTGGCTGTGCTGTCTTGTGATGCACGCACCCATATTAGCCTACGGCAGCAGTTGGGGACTTCGGGAGGCTGGGCTGAGCTGTAGAATGAAGAAACGGAATGAAAAATTGTTGAATAATGTACGTAAAATGTTCTCAAGACATGTTTCACGGCACTCAACTCGTAACAGCGAAATTGATTTGAATAATTTAAAGAGTCGCGAAATGTAGGTAATTTAACATAATTTTCATGTGCAAGTCTGAGTTGAACGGTGTGTTACTCCTATATGTAAAATTAGATTTAAATTAATTCGCTTTGTGTTCTCAGCCTATAAAATGCTATAACCAAGCTTAAGAAATATGATATCGGATTAACCACAAAAATTGGACATTTAATTGTTAGGAAAATTATGTAGAGTTTTTTTATTGGAATGCCTTCACTTGTCATAAGACGAGTTAGTACTATCGCATTAAATTCCACCATTGGATTGTCACTTCACAGATACGTTTTTTCGACCTCAACAGAAATGCAGTCTTGAACGTAAGTGAAAAAAAATAAAATGAAGTTAAAATATTCTTCTGTACAAGCTTTTAAATAATTATCTAATTAAATTTTTGTGAAAATTACAATTAAAGTTATATCTTTTTAAAATATGATATCATATTTTGTTAGTCATGTGATTTTCATCAAAACGCATGAATATCTAATACATTGATCTCCAAAGTGCGGCCCGCGGGCCGCATGTGGCCCTCTTAGCCTTTTCCTGCGGCCCGCGAAGGATTTCAGGAAATACACTTCACGTGGCCCATTGCTTAGCATTACCTAACAAGAGAAGCTTTTCATTGTGTCCATTTTTTCGTTGCACTTGAGGGTTCTGTAAGTTCGCAGCACTTAGTTGTTGAAACACCATATAGAACTATAAATCGTGTTATCATCAAGATTTATTAAATTTATCACTTCATAAATATTATCTAGGCCAAACATACTTCGATGTTATTGTCATGGGGTATAAAAAAGCAAATGTCTGTTTTTTCCGCAGATTTAAACGAGCTTAATGCTGAACTTCATGTAAGAATAATGTGGCCATACACTGCTTCGTAATAAGGGTGTTTTTATTACTAATAACTCGTTAGGGCTCAACAAAATTCAACTGAAAAATTACTGGATTATTAATTCCAGGAAACACGTTGATTAACAACTGTCATGTCAACGTACTTTAAGCTACAGAATATATTTAATGGAATCAAGATTTTTTTCAAGCTCCGATTAATGAAGAAAAGGTTTCAGAAACACTTTTGAAACATGCTGTCGTTATTTGCGCGACAACTTATAGTGGACAATAATCCCTAAAAATAAATGCATAAGGTCATATGATCATTAGAAAAATAGTTTAGAATACTTTTTGCGAAAAGATGGTGTTGCAAAAAAAAGTTCTCTTGTCAAGTCTGAAAGAGCAGAAACAGTAATATCGACTCATAGTCAACTACGGCGGTAAACCTGCAGAATTAAATGTCCTTATAAGTATATAATTTGAAAAAAAAAGTCGAACGGATAAAATATTTAGCTGAAATTTTATTTAATTAAAAATTTGCTTTAAGAATAAATCTATATACATAAAAATTAATTTCTGTCTGTCTGAACCTCATAGACTCGGAAGCTAATGAACCGATCGGCGTGAAAATTTGTATGCAGACGTTTTTGGGACCGGGGAAGGTTCTTAATATAGTTCGAGACCCGTCCCTCCTTTTAAAGAGGGCTCCTATACAAATTAAACACCAATTTATTTATAACTCGAGAAATAATCAAGCAAATGGAACCAAATCTGTCATGTGGAGGTTTTGGATAGTGAGATATGTGTCTGTGATGGTTTGAAACCCCTTCCCCTTCTGGAAAGGAGGCTTCCATAGAAATGAAACATAATTTTCGACATAACTCGATAACTAATCATAGTCCTAAATCAATTTCAGGCGGAACGAAGTTCGTCGGGTCTGCTAGTTTGAAATAAAAAAACAAATATTGAAAATATACTGCGGCCCGCTTCAACAGTTCAAAATTGCAATGCGGCCCTCGATATTAAGCAAGCTGGGGACCACTGATCTAATATAACACTAGTTGACTCAGCAGGCGTTGCCCTGCATATAGGGTGTCCCAGAATAAGAATAAGCACATTTAAAAATAACATTATGATTTTGGTTTTTGAGGAAATTTTATTATTGTTTTGCTTCTATGTCCGCTACTATGTTTGAGCTACATTTTCATTTTTTTAAAGGTTGTGATGGAGTCCGCTGCCTAACGTGGTTCCATAAATGTGCCTTTGTCAAACTTCAAAAAGTTTCTATGAAAACATCCTGGGGATAGTTTAGCTCAAAATAGGACTGGGTCACAATGCTTACGGATAATGGACAGTAGCCATAGCCACAAGAATTCTCGAACAAATGGATTTGAGAGCATTCAACACTTTCAAATTGCTTGTCATTTGTTTTTTACAGCATTTTTCTAAGCAAACAGGCTTATTGGCATTGTCAATACTTTATTAGCACTGTTGTGTAGAACTGGTCTCGTAGAAGCATCATAATTTTTTGCCCAGGGAAGTCGAGAAAATTTCCAACTCGAAAAGTTCCTAGACCGGACCGGGAATCGAACCCAGCTACCTTCAGCATAGTCTTGCTTTGTAGTCGCGCTTCTTACCGCACGGCTTAGGAGGGCCCCTAGAGTTGTAGTTCAATTTGGGTCTTGTTCGGTCGACTTTATTCTTCGATGCTCTCAGATTTTTCCACATCTTGTACGGAAGAACCTGTTTTACGGGAAAAGCTTGAAAGTCTTGGTTCAGAAATAAGAAATTATTTGGAATGTTTCCCAACACTTCCAATTCCTGGAACTCATGAGAATATTCGAAGAAGTATAATAATGCACAAACTATAATCACGACATTTTGCGGGGATTCTAGCAAGTAATGCCAGAATCAAAACTAAAGTTTTACTACTGCACAGAATTTTTCGGATGTTCTCAAGAGTTGCTTGGCAATGAACTTCAGACATTTAAGAATATATCCAAAAAATCCTACAGAAACTCTTTTGGAAATAATCTAAGGAACTCCTTCGGATACCATCAAAAATTCCATTCCCTCTGAATTTCTTTAGTAGATTCTCCGGAATTTCCTCCAACCGTTCTTTCCACAATTCCAGAACTTTCCGTAGCAATTTTCGGAAGAATTCCCAACGAATGTTCCAAAGGAACTCCTGAATGAATTTCCGACATTCTTAAATTTCTACAAGAATTTCTTTGGGCATTCCTCCAAGAACTTCTTCGATATTTTCTCCAGAAAATTAGACCTATGCGCCGATTGAAATTTTATCGTCGGCGGCGTGATAGATCACTTTCAGCCAGCGGCGGTGGCGTGGCGAGAAATATTTTCACGAATTCTTAAAGAAGTTCCTCCATGAAATCCTCCAAAATTTCGTCCAATAATTTCTCCGTATGTTCCGTATGATTCCAACAGGAATTTCTACGGAAGTTCCTCAGGAAGTTCCTACAGGAATTCCTCCAGAAGTTCCTCCAGAAATTGTCGCGAAAATTTCTCCAAGAATTGTTCCGAAAGTTCCTCTAGGAGTTCCTTTGTACCTCCAGGAATTCCTCCGGAAGCTCCCCCAGCAATTCCTCCGGAAATTACTCCAGGAATTCCTCGGGAATTCCATCACAAATCCAACAAAAACTCATTCCCTTTGAATTCCCTTCGGAACTTACATGGAACTTCTCTCCATTTACCACCCACTCCCGGGCTTCCAGTAATTCCTTAGAATACTTCATGAAAATCTGACGGAAATTTAAATGCGATTTACTCTCGAAAATTTCACATCGACCCCTTCAGAAATTATTCCAAAAATTCCTCTTGCAATTAAGACGATAACTCTTTAGGTATTTGTTTTAAAATTCATCCAATAATTCCCCAAAAAAATCGCTAAAGAATTCTTTGAAAGTTCCTCTAGAGAATCTCCAGGACATTCCCAAAGAAGTTCTTCTGGAAATTCATCAGATTCCTTTATTAATTTCTATAGAAAATCTGCCGGAAATTATTCAAGAAAGTTCAAGAAAAAGCTAGAATTTCTTCCAGAAATTCTCCAGCTATTTCTCCCACGAGCTTCTCCAAGGATTCTTACAAAAATTAACCAAGGAATGTCCTGGAAAATAACTTCAGCAATTCTAATAGAAATCCCTCCCCAGGTAATTTCTCCTAAACTTCCTCCATAAATTCGCTCTAAATTTCCCCATAAATTCCGCAAGGAGCTGCTCCGAGAAATTTCTATTTTAAAAAGACAATTCATAATGGATTTTTTATTGGAAATATCCGAATGACTCCATGAGGGAATTCCTGGAAGATTTCTCAAGGAATTTTCTGGTTTGAATCCCTGGTGGAATTTTAGGATGACTTCTTGAATTTATTTTCGACTAAAGAGTGGATTTCCCAAAGGACTTCCACGAGGAACTCTCTAAAAAAACAGAAGAATTGTTGAAACAACTCCTGGATAAATTCGCGAGTTTTGATTTGACAAATTTTGGGGAAAAATCGAAGGAATCCCAGAAGAAACTATCAAAGAATTCCTTAGCTATAAGTTGAAATATTATTCAATGAAGTCTTGCTAATAAAGATACAAAAAAAAATAAGTTTATGCCGAATTTTAAAAAAAATCAAACCGAAATACCTAAAGAATTCTAGTAGTACACAATTCTACAAGCAATTCCTTAAATTCCTGAGGTACAATTCCCAAATTTTCTAAAATATCGAATGCCACGAGGGTTTCTTAGCAAAGCAAAGTTTAATGTTTGGTTCGTTGCATACGTTGTTTAGCAAGGGATGTAGTGACCAAATCGGGTTTCAAACATTTCTTTGCTGTAAAACAGCTCTTTGCTAGTTTCAGTTAGTCCGCCATGAAATAAATTTTATATGAAATGAAAGTAAATTCTACATGCTTGGAAATAGATAAATGTCATATAAAATTGGCAAAACTGTATGTCCGGCAGAAGCCAGATAAAACTGAACGTTACAAAAAAATGACTGGTTTGACTATTGACTTGACTTGACTACTGGTTTGATAGTTCTTCAATAGATATCGGCGTGATAAAAAAATATTCGACGGCGAGGACAATTTTCATATGGCGGCGCGCCGATTCATTTTTGACGGCGTAGCGTATTAAAATCACCGGCGGCGTGGTGCGGCGGCGCACAAATCTACAGAAAATCATTTAAACTTTGGCGATAAACCCAGAAATTCCTTTGAAAATTCCCCAAGATATTCTATCGAAAATTCAAAGAAATTATTCAAAATAAATTTCTTCGGAAATTTATTTACGATTTCTTCTAAGAATTTCTTCAGAAATTGTTTTGTAAATTGCTTCGGAAATATCTAAGAAAAATTCTTCAGAAATTCCTCCAGGAATACCTAGGGATCCTATATTAAGAGATGTGCGAATACTTTTCCAGACGATTTAGCAACGCTGTTACTTTCGTAAACAAACCCTGCCAGCACTTGCTGTGGCGCAAAATGTTGAAGCTCGAACATGACTTTGTGTATGATGGCATTTTCATAATGCATGTATATATGAAGTATATATGAATAAAAGAGAGGTGAAGTTATTGATTGTACGGATCAAAAGTGCCTCCTGAATGACAACCGTTTCACTATTCTACACTCACCTTACATTTTGATCCAATGATCCGATCCATATGAAAGATCCAGATCATTATTCTAAATGACCCAGATCAGACCCGTTCAATGATTTGCCCACGTTTTTCCCATCTCTACTTTCGACATGCATCCAACGATTCCTTCTGAAAATTCTCTGGAAAATCCTTTGTTAGATTCTCCAAAAATCCCTCAGAAAGTTTCCTTTCAGAAAACCTTTTAGTAAAACCATACAAAATTACTTCCAAAATTTCAGACATTATTCCGGAATTCATGTTAGAAGATTTTTTTTTCCGGAAACTTATAAAATTTCCGAAAGAGTTCTTAAAGTAATTTCCAAATAATTATTTAAAATTATTTAAAAGAATTTTTAGATCCATCTCAGAAGTAAATTCCGGAGAATTTTCCGAAAGAATTCCTGGAGAAAATTCCAAAGGAATATTCAACGGTATCCCTGAATAAATTATGGAAGGTTTTTTCCTAAAGAAGTTTCCGAAAGTGTTCCTAAAAAAATTCCGTAGCATTTTCTAAAAGAATTTTTAAAGAAATTCCTAGAAGCATTCGTAAGGGAATTTCAGAATGATTTTCCGAAAATTTCTCATTATTCCTTATTTGAATTTTCGAAGAAATATCTTGAGGTATTTCCAAATGAATTTCTGGATTTATTTCTGAAATCATTTCCGGAGGATTTTCGAAAGATCCCTGGAGGAAATTTCGGAAGAATTCTTGGATGAACGCCCAAAGAAATTTTCGAAAAAAAAAATATGAATGTTGAAAATTCCTTCAGGATTGAAATGGCAAATTCCGACCGGAAATTCCTTCACGAATTCTTTTTAGGAATTTCTTTTAAAATACAGCGAACTCTCCCTTGCTCGATATTAAAGGGACCATCGAGCTAGGGAGGTATCGAGATAGAAAACACCTTTATATTTTCTTCCAAAATATCAAACACTTTTCATAACATGTAGATATATGGTTCAGGGTTATTTGACAGAATGCCATTTGGCCGAATAGTCAAAATTGATTTCCTTATTAAATGAAGTGAGGAGTGAGATGTTCAAAATGAATAGTGAAAAGTGAGAAATGAAATGTTCGGAATCAGCACTTCCCACTTTTTACCTTTCACTCCTCACTTTTCACTTCTCACTTCGCATCCCTTACTTCACAAATTTTTCACTTCTATTTTCTCAAAGAAACAGGAAAGACGGAGAATGAATAATGAGAAGGAATAAAGATTAAGTTAAATAAAATCCAATTTACACCTCACTCTTCACTTCTCACTACTTGGTCCTTTTATTCTCAGATCTTTTCACTTTTCTCAATTTTCACTTCTAACTTCTTTACTACTCACTTTGTACTTCTTATTTCTCATCATTCACTTCGCACTTCTCGCTCCTCAATTCTCCCTTCTCACTTTTCACTTCTCAATTCACATTTCTCACATCGAATTTCTAACTTCTCACTTCTCGCTTCTTACTTTTCACTTTTCTACTCTCATTTTTCACCTTTCACTTCTCACTTTTCACCTTTCACTTCTCACTTTTCACTTTTAACTTCTGACCTGTAACTATTCACTTCTCAATTCTTATTTCTCACTTCACACTTCTTTCTTCTCACTTTTAACAATTTACTTTTCACACTTTTTGTTTTTCTCGCACCTTACAATTCTCACTTCGAATTTGTCACCATCAATAACTTATTACTTCTCATTTCTGACTTCTTACTTTTCACTTCTCACTTCTAACTTCTCACTCCTCACTCCACATTTCTCACTTCTCACTTTCCAATTGTTACTTCATACTCCTCACTTCTCCCTTTTCAAAATTTACTTTTTCCTTTTTACTTTTCATTTCTCACTCCTCACTTCACACATCTCACTTCCCACTTCTTTCCTATCACTTCTTATTTTTCACTACTCATTTTTTACTTCCCACTTGGCACTTCACAGTTTTCACTTCTCAAATTTCTCACTTCTAACTTTTCACTTTTCACTATTCATTTCTATTTCCTATTATGAGATGTGCGAAATGTCTCGTTCCTCACTTCTCACTGCACACTTCATGTAATACCTACTATTCATTGCTCAAAATATGAGTTTTTTTTTAATTTTCGGCCGAACGGCATTCGACCAAATGGCCCGACATCGTATATTGCGCATGTGAACTGATTCTGACAACATCGAGCTAGCGAGTTGAAAATTTTGTGGGAAATTACTTCGACTTGGAGAACATCGAGTAAGGAAGGTATCGACTTACGGAGGCAACGCAGTACATGTGCAAAATTCAAGGGACTTTGAGTTTCATCGAGAAAGAGAAAATATCGAGCTACAGAACATCGAGTTATAGAGAATTCACTGTACCAATGAAAAATATCTTCGAAAAATCTTTCAGGAATAACCACGGAAATTGTTTAACAATACCTTCGGATATTTCTTTGGAAAGCTCAATTTTTTTCTGGAACTCACTTTCGAAAATTCCATCAGATTTTTTTTTTAATTTGCGGAAAAAAAATCTTTCCTTATAGTGGGTTAAGTGCTCCATCGAGCCCCAGCTTAAATCCGCAAGTGATCTGCGTCTTTTAACGTCTACGCTTCATGTCCGTGAAAAACCATTGAAAGAATCAAAATTTTACACAAAGACAACGTTTGCATGTTGTACCAACAGAACGCCTTTCCACTTCAGGAGAGCGTTACAGGGTACTTTTCTTTTAAAACAATTTCAAACACATTCCCATCAAGCCCTATTTACACAGCAATAGCACCATGTATAAAGAATTTTACTTGTGGCCGGTAACGGGAAGATTCCGACGGGACGCCAACGATGCATCGCGATGGCAAAGCAATTTCTTTTTAAAAAGCTTCAAACGCTGGGAGCACTGGTTCTGATGGTGCATGGTAACTTGCTCTACACAGCTGTGCGGTCCCAGCACAACATGAATTTATCTGTGGGGGCTGCCTATCCTATCCTGTTTTTGTAATTGGGAATTATAAATCTGTTTCATTTAACATACTTCCTAAAGACCAACCAGTTGGTCATCAACTTTTGTGGTTCCCAAGATTTCAGTTCCAGTAAATATACCGCACACATTTTTTTAACCAATAACCCTTGCGTAAGAGCCTTGTTGAGTAAGCTCGTCTGGCTTTTTAATAACTTCTGTGTCATAAAGTCCCGGAACCCATCAGTACAATTGAACAAACTTTTCTTGGCATTCCTTTCGCAGTGCAATAAATAATTCATTTACAGACACGTTTTAATGTGTTTAATGTGTAATACACATGTCTGGGAATGCATTATTTCACTGCAATAGTTACTCAATACTTAGAGTGCCGCTTGACTATCTGTAGAAACACAAATATTTGCATATCTATATTTCTTTTCCAGACAAACATTTGTACATTTCATTATGGCAAAAATGCCCGCTTGGAGCATAGTTGGATAGTTTCCCATTTCCACTGAGAATGCTGCCCTACGCACTCAGATTTTATATATGCATAAAACTGACTTTTATATATGGATAAAACATAAACCGGAAAAACAACGTTTGTTACACGACTTGTTACTCAGTTTTTATTTCTGTATAAAACTGATATCCCGAAAAAAGTTTGTTAGCTGATCTTCGACAAATTATTTGCTGATTTTCAGCAACTTTGACTGAAATCTCAGCAAAAAATATGTTTGCCTGGGCTGAGATCCCGGTAAAAAAAGAACTAAGATTCTCGCTCCCGTTCTTGCTCCAATGTTTGAGCAATCCGAAAAATTATGTATGTAACCGTTTAGTTCAGTTTGGCATCCAGAATCACTTCCAAGTATTTGACTGTTTCACTAAGATGAATTTTTAATCCTTTAAACTTTCAGAACCAACCACCTTTTTCTGGTGAATATGTAATAGAATGACTATTTTAGATGGGTTAAGAGTAAAATCAGTAATAATTCAATTGCATTACAATTATTTCCCAGCAGAGTTCTATTCCTGTTTGATTTTTTTTTAATAAAATTAAATCATTATATTGCTGCAAAAAAAGGCGCTGTAGTTGCAAAATGGGTTGATCCGCCCATAAACTGACGCATTCATACACCCACACAATTGAAAAATATTTGAATCTCGAGGTACCTTTATCTTTTAAAAGAATATATATTTTTGCCATAACATTGGAGCCCATAGCCCATGGACAGGATTCCTCGTCGAATACTTGTTACTTGTTACTTGTTACGAGCAAATCGGTTAGGGATAAGTGCTTAAAATTAGTGAGTTTTTTGCGCACATACATACACACGCTCATACATGCAAACATACACACCCACATACATACACACAGATAGACAAGCAGAGTTGATTGGTATATAACAGTCAGGCCTCCGGGCCTTCTATGGGAAAGTCAATTTTGGAATTAATATATAGGCCTTTTCGTTACACCTTGGAGTACGAGAAAGGAAAAAAAATATCTTGAACAGCTGCTGGGAAAATAAATGTTTCCTATATAAACATTTACCGCCTTTCTATGATTATTAACAGAACTGATAAACGGCTGATGGGTCCACCACAGCCGAAGTTAGCGGCCATTACCTCTTGTGGAAAGCTAGATTCGTATCAAGTCTGGTAGGAATAGTTTACGGTCAAGTGGTCGGAATAGTTAACGGAAGCAACGGTCAAGAAAAAAATCAACTGGATTTCAAATCTGGATTTGATTATTATTTTAAGAAAGATTTTTTTTTTGGAAAATAAGAAATATATACATTTGGAAAATAAGTTTTTTGGCCAAAATTAGATTTTTATATATTCTGAATCCTTGTCCAAAAATACATATTCTGGCAAAAAATACGAAAAAAAATTTGTTTTGTTCGAGAATGTATGAAACTTTTTTCGTTTGGTTGAGAAACATATGTTCATGCACTTTGAAGAGCAATTATGGAGTACTGCTTATAGTTTTTGCACTGTAAGTGCCCCAGAATGTTGTGTTATGCCAAAAACTATTGATCTGTATCGAAGAAATCGAAAGATTCGGTGCCAGTTTGTTCAAAAACAGTTGTTTGGTGTTGTCTCGAAATTGTGTAAAATGGATATATGCAGTTTCTCAAACAAATGATTCAATTAGATGGGTGTCATCATTTTAATTAGGCTCCCTCGTTGAATACTTACAGGCTACTGTGGAAAAAGTCAAATTAAGTTTATCACAGCTTATCGAATATTTAACGGATGCATCACATTATTTTTCGACTTGAGCCACTGCGTCCAATTCATTGAACTTTTGTAGTATTTTCTCTTAGTATTCGCCATTTTGCTCTGGTACAAGTTTCTGTTTTCTTGAATCGACAATGTAGCTAAATGAAATGTGGCCGTAATGATCTTTTCTCGGGCTTCATGGTGCTTTCTTCTGAATGAAACGAGCAATTTTATCTTAAATCCACACAAAATCCTTACCACTATTTCTCGATATAGGTGTTTAGAGCAAATCAGGGACAAATCCGTTATTTTTTGCAATCATAAAAAAAAGTTTGTTTTTTCAAATACAAATGAGGTTTGAACAACTAAATCGATATTTGATTTTCCATTTATTTTTCACCTGTCGCTTTAATATAACTTTGTATTAAAAATACTAAGCCTTTTTTTTTTCAAAGATATTTTCTTGTACCATTCGAGCAGTGGAATTTATTTCATGTAACAAAAAAACTTTTCTATGTCCACATCCAATTCAAGAATATCCGGAACTATTAGCCAAATTTCGGCTAAATAAATTGACAGAGTATAGGAATTGTGGAAAAAATGCAAAATATTTTATAAACTCATTTTCAGCATGACTCGGATTACTTTTCACTTCGAACTGTACAAATAAATGTATATAACTATTGAATGCCTTAAAATGCATATCAGATGAAACATATTTTAATTAAAAAGTCTTTTGTTGATTCGAACCGCATTTGGGACCAAAATCTTCCAGCACAATTTAAAATACTGTCAATCAAATCCAAAATTATTACGAAGCAGAGGAAATCCGGTTTCGCCATTCATCAATTGCTTCAAAATTATTACTTGGATAGAAAACTTTCGTCAATTTGTGCGCACCATTGTTAATTATTCAATGCGAATTCAAACCTGTCAATTCATTTTTCAATTTACCATTCATTCATCGCTCCCGCAACTTCCCCATCGAATGAAAAACAGCCATTCCACCTTTGTTCAGGAAATAGAACGCCTGTCAACCGGTAGATAGAGAAACTGACTCCCACCATTCAGCGAACGATGAGCAGCGCCAGCGCGCTAGAACGTTGAGAGAGTTCATCGTTCTTTGTCAGTGGCAGCTTCCTACGTGACGGTGCGAAAACTTTCTCCTGTGGAACATCTGACCATCTGGGGGCATTTGAGTATGCTGACTGCAAAGGCGATGAAAATTTTCCTAAGAATGAGAAAACCCAACGCTCAGGGAAACGTGGGCTCGCCTCGAACGAACGCGAATCGATGCTGCTCAGCTGTTTTTTGTACTTTGCTCAAAACACTGTTCCATCACTTTTGCTTTCGGTTTTCCGCTTCCGTGCGGTTATCCTTCCTCGTGCCCCAAATCGAGCGCAGCAAACTCTCACTGCTGATCACCATCGTCGTCGTCGGTGCTGAACGAGTTTCATACCATCAGCTGTTTTCTTGTTTCACCGAGAGAGAGAATATTAGTGGGGGGGTAATGGTGGGGCAAGAAATTGTACGAACTATCTCTTTCCCTCCCATGAATGTGAACCGTGAAAAACGACGGAAAGCGGAATCGGGAAATAGGGTGACAGTATGCGAATTTTCCGAGTTGAAGCAGATGGAACCAACACTCTCAAATCAAAATGCCGGTTGAAGAGTGTGGTGTGGTGTCATATGTGATTTCGGATTTTGCGCATTTGAAAAACATCGCCCGATCTCAACAACATCGAATCAGTGTCATGGGGATTTCCTTGTTTTCGTGGCAAAATCAAACAAAACGCGTGTGGAGTGATGCCAATCTGTCATTTTTTTTATATGTTTATATTATCTTCTTTTCCCGAAAAATTAGCAGGATATGGACGTTTAAAAAATTCAATACCAAATTTTCAAAACGACTTATTGAATCTTTGTTTACAAAAGCAGATAAGTCGTTTTGAAAATTTTGTATTGAATTGTATTATACTTTTCAAACGGCATTTAAAGGCTACCTTACATGATGATGATGATTATTAAAACTACCATCTATCCTATAGTACCAAAATACCTGCCTAGAGCACCGGTTATATCTGATAAATGTTTTTATCCTGCTGATTGCATGCATTCCATCAAAATCCTATAAGATGATGATGATGATGATGATGATACTACCATCTATTGTAGCAAGGCACCTGCCGATAGCAATAAATGCCATCAAAATCCTATAAGATGGAGTAAAAAAAATTAAATCAATCACCTTCAATTTATAGAAATTTATGTTGTTGAGACAAATAAGTCAAATTCCTGTCTTTCAGGATTTATTTCGAAAGCTGTAAATCCCAATATGAAAATTATTATTTATCATTATGATTTCAGATTTCAGTACGCATGCAAGAATTATATCAACCCGTTCCAACATGTTTTTTTCCTTGTCGATCTGTTGAAACGAATCTCGTGAGCTTCACATCGTTTTGTATGGACAACATGTCCAAAAAGTTTCAACGCCGTGTATACAGATCTCAAATCAGCCTTTGACAAAGTTAATCACGACATACTGCTTGCTAAATTGGAAAAAATTGGATCCTCTTCAAGGTTCTGCAACTGGCTTCGTTCCTACCGGATGATCTCAAAATCTACCTCGTAGTACGAAACCTTTCGGACTGCCTAGAATTGCAGAAACTCTTGGACGTCTTCAAGGATTGATGCGATCGAAATATAATGGTTCTTGCCATCCCTAAATGCTACGTGACTTTCGTCGCACTGTAGATACCATGATTTTCGATGATTTACAATATTGCAGGAACTACTCTACAACGTGTCGACCATATCAAAGACCTTGGCGTTGTGTTGGATGATAGGCTAACCTACAGCCGTCACTTATCAACTACTATTGATAAAGCGAATCGTCAACTTGGATTCATCTTCAAAATTTCCAGTGAATTCCGTGATCCTTTGTGCTTCAAAGCACTTTACTGCTCGTTGGTGCGCTCTCATTTGGAGTTTGCTTCTGTTGTTTGGAATCCTTATCAGGCCGTTTTGACAGCTCGTTTGGAAGCTGTTCAACATAAATTCGTCCGCAACGCACTGCACCATCTTCCTTGGAGGGACCCGATCAATTTGCCGCCATGCGCTGATCGCTGTCGCCTGCTGGGACTGGATACCTTCAGCAAACGGAGAAATGTGGCGCAAGCAGTTTTAATCACCAAAATTTTGCTATCGGAGTACCGTGTGCCCGATTTACTAGCCAGGATTTAACTTGACGCACCCTCTCGAACACTCCGGCCAAGAGCTTTGCTATATGAGCAAGTTCAAAGCACAAACTACGCTGCCAACAGCTGCTTAGTCGCCATGATTCGCCGTTTCAACGAAGGTTCCGTTCAATTCGATTTCGACATCAGCGCTTCAGGATTTCGGCAACGTTTGCTGCGATTTCATATCAAATGACAAATCTTTAGTTTTAAGTCTTCATGTAGACTACTACGTCAGATGAAAAATTATACAAATAAATAAATAAATATAGTAGTAATTGGACAAATTTTTAACCTGACATTTGGGGAGATTTTGCTTGCTTGCATCAGAGGTTATATTTAAAGCTAATTAGAGTCTACTGTTGGACAAAAACAACATCTGTTGTTCGACACATTGTTCATTTGGTCAAATATCCCTCCAACTTAAAGTCCTTTCGACGAAATGTAATAGTTATTTAACCAAACCCCATTCATAAAAACCCAACTTAATTCACCGAGTGGTGACACTGCCTTTCTCGCATTTAGCCAAGACATCAACCTTATATGGCACTTACATAGTTCGATTCCATTTTCTTAATAACTTTTAAACGAAATGGTCGATCGTAATCAAATTCAATAGTGATCTACTAGGGTCAAATGCAACTTGTTGCGAGAAAATCGGTTAATAATTACTATATGAAAAAGTGACACACACATACACACGAACTGACAGACATTTTTTCAGTTCGATGAGCTGAGTCGATTGGTATGGGTCTGCGAGACTTCTATAAAAAGTTCGATATTGGAGTGAAATGATAACGTTTCGGTACAACTTTGTTGTACGAAAAAGGCAAAAAGTCATTCGACGGAATATCCCAAAATTGCAAGCCATCCCTTGAACTATATTTCAAAAAATCATGAACTAAAAGAATTCCAAGTAGACTACCTTTAAAATCTGGAAATGTCCTTGAGGTTAAGGATGAGAATCAATTTCATTTTATTTACGTGAACTACTTCTAAGAGGAAGGCTCAGATCTACTTCTTCAATAGCTCTACATTTCAACTGGAAATCGGCCTGCTTTTCAGCTTAGATTTCGATTAGCTCCTCAGTTGTCCATTGAAAGCTTCTCTATGCCCGCCTTTGCAAGAATATGTATCTTGTCGATACACTATGCCCATAGTGTTGGCAAAGCTGCCACCCCTAAACATCTTAGACCGGACCGATAATCGAACTCGCCATCTCCGAATTGGCAATCCTATGCCTTTGCTCGCAAGGTCACGGGAGAAACAGGGTGTAAAACGGTAACGAAAATTTCCGAATTCAAAACCGCCATGGACATGCGATTACTAACTTCGACCTTGAGTTGGCCGAGGCGAGAGCTTTAATAGCTGCTTGGCTATCTGAACAAAAGTATATTACTTTGCCCATAATGCGTTGCTGCAGTGCAGACTCCACACATGGTGGTAAATATTTCCGTTTGAAAGACAGTGCCGTGTGTACCCAGTGAGTGTGACTGTTCCAATCTCAACTCACGCGAATAGACGCCTGCACCTGCTCTACCTTCGAGGAGGGAGACGTCAGTGTAACAAACAATGCTGTCCAACATACTTTTTTCCAAATAGCCAGATGTCCACTCATCCCGCGAGGGGAATTGTGTTGAAAATGTCCTATAAGGAAAACTACTAACGTGTGTGAGATCACTTGGAACAAGAAAAAAATTGTCCCAATTAACCATAAGCGGTAACAACGAAGTGTGTGTAGAACTGCGGTTTACAGGATTCTCTTCCATAAAACCGAGTACCCATAGTCGGTAAGTACAAGAAAATGCTTCTTGTTTGAGATGTATGTGTAGTGGGGCCACGTCGAAGAGAACTTCGAGATCAGCCGTGGGAGTTGAAGAGAATGCACCAGTCATTGTCATTAGGCACATCCTTTGAAGATGGTCTAATTTAGACTGAAATGTCCTCACTTCCCCCTTATGCCACCAAACAAGACATCCTTAAGCCAAAATTGGCCGTACAACTGTTATGTAAATCCATTTGATATATTTGAGTTTAAGACCCCAAATTTTTCCAAAGGTTCGTCGGCATTGTCCGAAAGCCATACTCGTCTTTTTGATTCTGAACTCAATGTCCAGGAAAGGAAAGCTTTGAATCCAAAATTAGACCCACATACTTTACTTGATCAGTTACATTGATTTCAGAACCAAAAAGATGTGATGGACGAATAACATTACGATTACGTTTTTCCGCGAAAAGAACAATAGATGTTTTAATCGGATTGACCGAAAGGCCATATTGGCAACACCAACTTTCAACTACCTGAAGGTCACTCCTGACGGAGTACAAAATGCTCTTCAGGTCACTCCTGACGGAATCCAAGTTTAAAAGTGCTCGCGTTTTCGGGGGCACACCACTCGATACGGAAGCAACGCACAACTGTCATTTTTATTATTTCACGCATGCTGCGACGCAGCAAAGCTAAATAAACAAAAATGACAGTTGTGCGCCGCCTCTGAATCGAGTGGTGTGCCCCCGAAAACGCGAGCACTTTTAAACTTGGATTCCGTCAGGAGTGACCTGAAGAGCATTTTGTATCAGGTCAAATAAGGTAGTAATGCCCAAACCCACTATCAATGTTAGATAGTCGTCGGCAAATCCACAGGTAGGAAAACCGCCATTATTGAGTAACCTCAATAGCGTATCTGCAACGAGATTCCACAAAAGTGGAGATAATACTTCCCCTTGAGGGCATCCGCAGACACTTAATTTCCTAATCGCTGCTTGACGTAATGTCGAGTAGAGATGTCGGTTTTCAAGCATCTGGTAATAATATTTGGTAATAATATTAGGTAGCCCATGACAACGTGCGGCTTCCAATATTGCTTCGAAAGACACGTTGTCGAAAGCACCTTCAATATCTAAGAAAGCACCCAAGCACGATTGCTTTTGAGCGAATGCTTTCTCGATATCGTACACAACCTTGTGTAGAAGAGTCACGGTGGACTTTCCAGATTGGTAAGCATGTTGATTAACATGAAGAGGCATGTTTGCCAAACAGTCATCACGAATGTGATGATCGATAATACGTTCTAAGCATTTCAGAAGAAATGAGGTCAGACTGATGGGTCTAAAACTCTTTGCTTCTTCATACGAAGCACGTCCTCCTTTTGGGATAAACTTTACAGTGACATCCCGCCAGGAATATACCCAGTAGCAAAACTGCATACTAAAAGCTTTTTCAAAACATGTTTGATATGCTCCAAACCTCTCTGAAGTAGAACTGGATAAATCCCATCCTCCCCTGAAGATTTGTAGGGAGCAAAACTGTTAAGTGCCCATTGAATCGATGGGAAGAAATTTGGGATTTTCAAGTGAAAATTTCAAATGATCTAACACCAGTAACACCAGTTTTATTCAAAACCAGTGACATGGTGCGCGATCGGACATGATTTGGGTGTGCAGAACAGTCTCGAGACTCGCGTTATTTTGTTCTGCTGTGTGCGGTCGAAAAGTAAATTGATTGGTGCGCGATCGGTGCTGAACAGTCTCGAGACTCGCGTGATCGCGAATCATGCTCATGCTCAAACCAGTGGCAGAGGTAATCAAGTGAATTATTTTATAATCTTCATGCATGGCGGTGCTACATCCTTCAATGCACAAAATTATTTTACGTAGTTTAAGTCGGGCGGTCGTGTCTTGTACATAATCCTTTGATTTTTCGCCAAAATTGCTTATTGGTCTCCATAAGACCTAGTCGATGGCTGCGATGATGATGATGATTTGATAATTGGATATCAGATGAATGAGAATGCCGCCATCCAATGTATGGATTTAGATTTATGCATCGCCAGATTTCGTCTCCAAAACCTCAATCCTTGTTGTAATCTAAAATAAAGATTCTCACGCAACGAACAATCAATAAGTTTGTTGGAAAGGATCAATGGTGCGAACGTTTAGAGGTAATCATACCATCGAGGTCCTAGGCGAGACGGTCAAGGTGAGGGCACTCACGACGGAGGTGAATCTAAGGGTTAAAGACCTGGACGAGATCACTGAAGTCGAAGAGCTCGTCACGGCACTGCGGCGACAGTGTGAAGTGGAGACGTCCACCGCAGCCGTTCGGCTACGGAAAGGTCCGGCAGGGACGCAGGTAGCATTGGTTCAGCTATCTGCAGCGGACGCCTCCAAGGTAGTCAAGTTAGGGAGCGTCAAGGTGGGATGGTCGGTATGCCCTGTGCGCATATACGAGCAACCCGAAGTTTGCTTCAAGTGCCTGGAACCGGGGCACAAGCAATGGGACTGCAAAGGTTCTGACAGAAGCAATCTCTGCCGACGCTGCGGATTGGAGGGACATAAGGCACAATGCTGCACGAACCCTCCCAATTGTTTGATTTGTTCCAGCAAAGCTGTGAACAGCAAGCACCCCATGGGGGGCTCGATGTGCCCGGCGTTTAAGCGTGCTGCAAAATCAAAGTGCAGGTAAAGCAGCTGGCTTGCTCGGCTTCGCCCGAGTGTTTGGTGTGCGCAGGTTTAGAGGAAACGGCGGAACACGTATTGTTCGTGTGCTCACGTTTTCGCGCAATGCGTGACCACATGCTTGCCACATGTGGTCTGGACACTACCCCGGACAACCTAGTTCGGAGGATGTGTAAAGACGAAGTTGGCTGGAACGCCGTTTTATCGGCTATCGCCCAAATCGTCTCGGAGCTACACAGAAGGTGGCGCGTGGACTCAAGGATGGCTAGTTCAGGCGCAAATAAGAGGTGGTCCAAGGGATCGGAGTCGGCTTCATGGGTCATACCGGTGGTCATGCCCTGTGGTCGAACTCGATCCTTTTATCGAACAAGTGGCCGCGCGAAGAACAACATGGTATCGTCGCTTTCGCGACGTCGGTCAACCGGGCGGGTTCCGAGCCCGAGGACGGAAAGGGGTCCTCGTCAAGGCTGGGGCAGGCGTAGGCCTCGCGTCGGCAAGTCCCTCTGTGTGCTGGCGAATAGGCCCTATCGCAGAAAGGTCAATTTGGGGTGCACGCGGCATCATCATTCTTGATACCAGTCGTGCAGAGGGAAGCAGGCGCGAAGTCGACCCTGCCCACCTTCCGAGGACATAGGGCGTGGTAAGGCTACCTGGAAAGCCGGCAATGCGCTGGCACGATACCATGGTGTTCTTCTAAAAAAGCGAGTCACGATGTTCGATGCTGCAAGGACACGCAGCTAACCTCGAGGGTGCGTCATGCACTGGCCCCCCTTTGAAGCATTACATTCTGGTTGTACCGAAGGGACGATGGGCTTGGCGGCAATGGAAACGGTTTAGCTGGTCGGGGATGCAGCCCTGCCTCCCTCATTGGAGGTGTCCCCTAACCCAGCACTTCCTGGTCAACCCAGGATGTCTGTTGAGCAGATTCCCCCTCCATTGTTTAGGAAGAAAAAAAAAAAAAAAAAAAAATGCGAGACGGCGTGGAGTACAGCGAGCGAGGTGGGCAGACCAGGTGCAAAACGACTTGGCAAACGTGGGGCGCATTTGTGGATGGAGAGATGCGGCCTCGAACCGTGTATTGTGGCTTCAAATTTGTTATTCATTGCTATCTGTTTAGATGTAAACTAAATAAATAAAAAATAAATACATAAATAGTATCCGCAAGCAGGCCCTTTCAAAGCGACCGTGTGCTACTCCAAGCGCACTAGCCAAGTTCAAGCGTTGGGTGGGACTTAAAACAAATTTGACCCGACTGATCGAGCGTCTGTTCACCAAGGAGGTGCGGCTCTAACAGCGTCTGTTCCAGCGGCTGAATATGAAATGCTATTCCCCGGAAGCTACACCTAAAGCGCATTTTACACCTCCCGTGAACGTGAACGTGAACAAACTGTTTTTCGATAATAACTTCTTGATACATAATCAAATCGTGAGGGAATCATGTTCAAATGAAAGGCAGATGCTGCATTTAGTAGTGAGATGCATAAAAACATGAAAAACATCAATAATATCAGATTTATGAGCATTCCACGGTCATGCCTGTGAAATCATCGTGAAATCGTATCTGCGGTGAACTCATCGCAAGTGTAAACGCGACGGTGAACATGAACGTGGAGCTGTGGTGAATTCAAAAATACATGGAGAATAGATTGATTTGGATTGGTAGTTCACACCGACCGAGAGTGTTTACTGTTCTCGTTGAATCGGTTTCGGTGGGTTCCTGCTTTGTGTGTCGCTGTCGCTCATTTTAATACTCGTATCGGTTTGGTCGGAAGGAAACTAACTCAGTAGTTTCTCATAAATGAATTGTGTTTCTTTTTTATTATTTGGTAATATTATTTTTTTCTTTTTAAATATTTTTTTTATGTTAATACTTCAATCATTCGTATATTCAATCGAAAAATTTATATTTTCATAGATAGATTACTTCATTCATAAAAAAATTAATTCATTCTTCTTCTTCTTCTTCTTCTTCTTCCTCTTCAATGGCTCTATATTACCACTGAATCTTGGCCTGCTTCTTTACTCAATTTCCATTAACATTTCAACAGTTATTATTTGATGTTTCTATTCTGTACCCGTCCATTGCATGGATATGTGTCTTATGTTGCAAGTACAATGATACGCTATACCCAGTGAGTCGAGATTGCCGAAAACCCGAAAAAAAACTTTTAGACCGCAACGAAAATCGAGAATACTCCGCTATTGCTGGCAAGGCTAACTAGAAACCATTGTATTTATTCATAATTTTATTTTTTTTTATTTTATGATTTATATTTGATGTAATAGTTAATTTATGTACAAAAGAAATACGACTGGAAGATTTGGTTTTTTATTGGTGTTTTATTTTTATTAAATTATATTAATTTATACGGGTCTCCAGTTAGCCTTGCGATCAAAGGCGTAGGATTCCCAACACAAATTACAACGAGTTTTCATATTTTTTCTATATTTTATCTTTAGGAAATTTCTCTAAAATGTGTTCATCTCTTCACTGTGGATCCATAGAGGTGCACTAAATATGACAATAGTTAGAAATTTAAGGGAAGGTCAAATAAGCATCAAAGTGCGTTTTATGTGAATTTTTCATGTATTCTGTAAAAATAAATAATATTTACAGATAATTGTTGATATTATTTTCCAAAAATGTTGTACAGACATTGATAAATGTTTGTGAAACAATAACTAATGAAGTAAATCATTTCGCAAATGTTTTGTTTTGTGATTTATTGGATTAAATACAATTTTAAATACTTCTTGATAGAGCCGATGTCGAACATTTCCAAACCATACCCGATCGCACAAATAGACAAGAGTTATCATATTATTTGAGAGTCGATGTGACAATAGATAGGATCGGAAATATTCTTTTCTCATGCCTTTTCGCCCAAATTCCTCTATGCAATTATATAGCTCAATAATTTGTAATTATACTATGAAAATAACAAATACTCGTATATTGCATTGAAAAAATTGATTCGAGGGGTTTTTGAGGTCAACAAGCTCAGAAGCTTATTTTATATTGAAAATAAATTCACAAAAATGCGCTTTGATGATTATTTTACCCCAAAAACACTTTAATTTTCAACTTTTACCAACAAAATATGTATAGTGCTTTTTGAGGATCCACAATGAAGAGGAAAACACAACTTTAGTACAATATTTTAAAGATAAAAGGACGAAAAATATGAAGAAAATTGACTTATGGGACATTGGAGTAAAACGAGCTCAATAACTACATACAGTAGTTTCCCGCGTCTATAAAAAATCACTCACTGAATATCTTTGAAAATTTTCTTTTAAATAAGCTCTCATTCTCCTCTGTCGTCCGTGAAAAAATTTATCCTATTTTGTAAAAAAAAAATATATTTAATAAGCTTTTAGACTTGTATGACCCCAAAGTCCCCTATAATTCAATACATTCAATGAAATATATGATTATTTGTTATTTTCATTATATCATTGGAAAATATCATTTAAATTAATAGTATTTTCAGTTTCGCTGGTAACAAATCGCGTCGATCACTTTTTATGCACCTTTAAAATCGTCGCCAATATCTTTATTTAAAATATGTGTTAATGCAAAGCCAAATCATTAAAACATGCAAAAAAAAGTACTCAACTTCTGGAAATAATCTGTTTATTGAAATCAAACAATTTTGTTCGTAGTTGATCTGACAGATCTTATGGCCATGTTTGCTGGCGACAATTTGCTTTGCGACGATTTCAAATTGACGCGGCCGGAGATTCAAATAAAATGCATTTTGACGCTTATTAAACACCAAAATCCCTGAAATTTTCAACTTTTTCCAGCAAAATATATGTAGTGCCCTTCTGTCGATCCACAGTGAAGAAATAAACACAATTTTAGAGCAATGTCCTAAAGATAAAATGACAAAAAATATGTAAACTCGTGATGTATGGGACATTGGGGCAAAACGAGCCTCATAACTACATACAGAAGTGTTCCACGTCCTTGATTCTTAAATTCTTTGGAAAATTTCTTTTTGAATAAGCCATTAATCTCTTCTAGTTGTAAGTTGTCGGTAAAGAAAGTTATTATTTTTTCCTCTTTTGAAAGCGGATTACCTAATGTGCAATGAAGGAAAAAATATCATTTTTTTTGTGTATTTTTTACAACAACATCATTATTGTTCATTAATTATAATTTGTTCATTTGCTTATTTATTAAGTCACTGATTTACTAGGTTTCAAAAGAAATTTATTGATTTATTATTTTTTGTTGTTGATATATTAGATTTTTGAGTGATTAGTTTATTAATTTCTTTTTAATTTATTAATTTACTGTTCATAACAGCATAACTTTTCCATATAGATAGCAAATCATGTAAATATTGGACAGTTATGCTTGCAGCGGCAGTTTAGTAATTTATTAATTATTAATTGATTATTTTTCTATTTTTTATTCATCAATTTATTAATTTATTATTTCATTGATTTATAAATTTATAAATTTGTTTATTTATCAATTTGGTAATTTAATAATTTATTAACATACCTTTATAAACTTATTATGAAATATTTTTTATTATTTGACTATTTTATTTTTGATTATTTTATTATATTTATTTTGTTTTATTCGATAATTTATAAATTCATTCATTTCTGAATTTATTAATCTAAAAAATTATCCATTTATTAGGTTTTCAAATCAATAATTTTGTAATTTAATCGATTGTTCATGTTTTTAATTTATCAACCCATTAATTTGAAGTCATTTATTTAGTTATTAATTCTTTTGTTTATTCAAAGTCTTAGCTATATTGGTTATAAATGCTTGGCATACTTTTTCTGCTTTGCTACTACTGAATCATTTGATATGCTTCCGATATGCTTGTGCATCGTCTCTGTCGTTCACGGTGAACAGATTTTCAGAATGCTTTTGCCATTCGAACGTGAACGAGCTCCGTGGAATTTTTTTACCTGATTTACCAGAGAAAGCTCCTCTCCTCTCTGATATATACACCATATACGCCATATATCCACCACAGCAATACAGGGAGAATGAAGAATCTAACAAGATGTGTAGATTGCCGCTCTGTCGTTTTCATCCTGCCTGTCTGTCTGCCCTCGTTTTTTGGTACACACATGCTCGTATGCTCTTTGCGTTATGACCATCCACGAGGTACAGATATTAATATTAATTATCATTCAGAATGTTTGTGATTAGGTATACCTATATTAGTTTATTCAATGAAGTTGTTCATTTGAAACAGTTTATGTGAGTAATTTACATAATTTGGATAATGACTATCAAAAAAATCTTAGCACAGCAAAAATTATTGAATACATATTAAGACTTTTAAAAGTAAACACAACAATTACATACGGTACGGATATACGATACGTGATCAATTGAATTTAATACACGAAAACTTGAGCAAAAATTGGGTTTTTTTTATTGGCGAACTGGTCAAATATTCAAACAGTAATTAACACTATTCGAACAAATGAATAATAAATTAAATAAAAAATGAATAAAAGTATTAAACAAATGTAAACCAAAATAGAAAGTCAAAAATGATATCTAGCAAAAGTAAAAAAAAAAATTAAAAAACTCCTCATCAAATTAAACTTGTTACTACATGTCAAAATTAATCGTTCAAATGGGATAGAAGTCACTAGATAGAAAATTAGAAGAAATTACTTCTCTTTTCGTAAATTCGTATTTTCTTAACTATAATTGCATAATTGAACATTATTGTATTAATGTGTGGAACAGAATGAATCATGTGAATTACATGCTTCGTGGGTAGTTTTGCCAAAACTCCTTTGATGCGAACCAATCGAAAAATAATATTTGGATTCAGGTCAATTGATCACCGGAACTTGTTAATTCAGCTTTGAACGGTGCAAAATGTATACATTTGGTAGCACAGTTGAAAATTTGCCATTCAGAAATCATTAAGTACATGTACCTACTGGCTTTTCATAACAAAATTCCCGAACATTTAAACGAAAAGATGATTAAAATTAATCAACTTGATCAATATCGTTCCGTAGATTACCCACTCAAATAATTCATATACATATATGCGACAATATGTTTCATTTTTATTTTCTTCGTTTACTACTGCACACTTACTTGCTGCCTGCATTCGTGGGCAATAATTCAACACTTCCAACTAGACTCGATTGTCCACGACGATGTTCACTGTGAAATTATCGCTCTTTCTCACCTCTTGTTCATGTTCATGTTCACGGGAGGTGTACAGAGGGCTTAAGATGGCAGCCCCATCCCGGTGGATAGGGAACCCTAGGCCAACAACCTACTATTCCCGAAACATCAATTTGTTCGAGAATTCGAGAATGAAAGAATACGGACTGAATTTACGACTCTTAAACTATTAGCAGAACATATGTAGTGATCACATTCAATTCTAATGATCATTCTTCAGGGATTTCTAGTACGACTGAGCCCTTATTTGAAAGTTTTATGTGATAGTGCATATCAGTAGTGATAACAGTGATAACATATTGAAACAGGTCGATAGACCCATGGTTACGTTTGTGTAGACCTTAAGGCCTTAATCCTGAGATTTCTTGAATGGCTAAGACCTTACTCCCAGACACCATTCATGCGTACAAAAAAGGATGAGATTGAGCAACGACTGCTACCTACGTGCATATAAAATTTAGCGCACGCGAGTCTCACGAAGCTTGTGTAGGTACCTCACATTAATATTGTTGAGTCGCATTGAAACATGTCAATGCGATCAGCTCATGCCCTGTTTACCATTTGCAAACCTTTGCAAATAACAGAGGAGGTGCGTAAAAAAGCTTGGGCGGGAAATTTTCATTCAGTGATATCGTCTCCAAAGTAACGCCAGCTATGCATTCCTAGCGCATGAGATGAGTCTCATGAGACGTACATTAAGACACGCTCACTAAGTTATTTTATGCGCGCGCTAACTCCTCTCGTCGCACTGAATCGATGCTACGTGAGCTTTTGTACACTGTCTTATCCATGTATACAAGAGAATTAAGCTTACTCCAGGGATTTTTTGAATGACCCGGAGCAAATACTGTGAACACCTTCTATTCTAAGGACCGCAAAGAGCATGCAGCATATTTGTAACTTGTCATTTTTAACAGTCATTTGGTTACGCATGTTACAGGTGTTAATTTTATTCATCACTAGCAGACCCGACGAACTTCGTTTCGCCTAAAATTGATTTATTCTCTGATTAATTATCGTGTTATGAAGAAATTAGTGTTTCATTTGTATGGGAGCCCCCCTTTCCGAAGCGGGGAGGGGTCTCAAACCATCTTAAGAACCTTTCCCGGCCCGAAAAACCTCTGCATACAAAATTTTCACGCCGATCGGTTCTGTAGTTTCCGAGTCTATAAGGTACAGACAGACAGAAATTCATTTTTATGTATATAGAAGAAGATGTAGATGTATATATAGATGTATATTAGACCTCTTCATGCTTTCAAAAAATATCAAAAATTCAACCGGTCAGCCCAGAATCACAATTCTTATGCTAAAATGAGTCTCCTGTCAAATTTTCAGCTAATTCGGATAAAATTTCGAGGTGACTCAAAGCGATTTAGTGTTTTTGGGCTATTTTCAATTTTGGAAAAAATATAACAAGAGATATAAACGTAGAAAACTATCGCAACAGCCTCTATTTGTCGTTAATTTGCACGTTAGGTTTTCTTCAAACAAGTTGTTCGAACAAAACATAAATCAGATCATATGATATTTGATGCTTACAACAAACGACTTCCAAATTATGTTAATTTCACCATATGTCTGCATGCTTTTAACATCGAGTGCATCGTAGTTAAAAGTGAAATCGAAGCTTCTTTGTTTGAACAACTTGTTTGAAGAAATCTCAGCGTGGAAATTTATGACAAATGTTCAGCTTCTGATTTTTAAGAATTTAACGGTAAATCACACATAGGCAATTATATAACTAAAATTTCCAGGGAGAAAAGAGGAATAATAATATAATAAATTAGCAATCATTTGTCATAAATTCAAGAATTTTATAGAACAACGACGTTTGGGGGGAACAGTATTTTTATGCATTTAAAAGCTTGAAAATCACTTTAACATGGACAAAACGTGAACGGAACGAATCGGAGTGTTCACAAGACTTGTAGAGCACATCAAAAGCTTCAGTATAGAGGCTGTTGCGATAGTTTTCTACGTTTATATCTCTTGTTAGACTTTTTCCAAAATTGAAAATAGCCCAAAAACACTAAATCGGTTTGAGCCACCTCGAAATTTTATCCGAATTTGGTGAAAATTTGACAGGAGACTTATTTTAGCATAAGAATTGTAATTCTGGGCTGACCGGTTGAATTTTTGATACTTTTTAAAAACATGAAGAGGTCTAATGTATGTAGAAGAAGAAGAAGATTTCATCACGTTCTTCATAGTTTTAAATATGTAAAAGTGAATCACTTGAAAAAAGGCCCTTGTGCACCTGTATCAACGACGAACGGCTTACTTGCATATACTTCGTATTTCTTAGAGACGTTTACATATGCTGAAGTGCTTAAGCTTACGGATTTCCATGCCCGGTATCAAGGCTTTAGTTAAACAGCAGGAATGGAGAAAATTCACGTTTAATATGGGAATCAACGTGTATACACAACCCAGGATGAGAAAATACATGTTTCAGAAAAATGCTGTTGTAATAGCTTAATAATTCCATATTATTCAACGTTTATACTATTTGAAGTTAAATAAGACCGCTCATATGAACTCTCAGCAAGTTAACATTAATGAAAAAATAACTTAAGTTACTATTCTATTTTTTTAAAATAATGAATGAATCAAATTTGGAGTACTAACACTTACTTTCTTTCCCCTTTCACACACTCTTAAAAATATTGAATTTTACATGCAATCTAATTATCAAAACACCTTAATATTTGGTGATGTAATCATTAACCAGACTCAATTTTACATGACTTTTGATGTATTTTGAAAAATTGATATCCTCATTTCGTACCACACGACTGGCAACTTATTTGTACGTCAATGTAAACAAATATATGTCATAAACCTAAATCTAAGCGTGCGATGCTGTAAAAATAGATCCCTGATTGAACTTTATGTTCTGCTTGATGTAATTTTACATGTTCTTTGACATTGATGGTGCCTTCAAGCAAGCATGAAAAAAATCTGCCATGAGTTCAATTTCAAACGCAGCCGGTTCAAGACGTCGCGTCGCGGTACGTTTTTCAAAAAAGGTAAAAAATGGCGATAAAGTGCATTTGTGAAGCAGTGTACGACAATTGCACCGCTTATCTTAAACACATTCGCGTTCACCGGCATTTAAAAATATTCAGATGCGTGTTTGATTGTGCAGTGAACTTTAAATCCTTTGTTGCTTATCGAAAGCACATTAGGCAACGCCATTTTGTTCAACAAGGAGAGAACCAATTTCATTGCTCCATGATCGGTTGCGATTTTGGAACGACAGTGTTCAAATTGTTATGCAAACATGCTACAGAGCATATCACTGCCGGAGAACCGATTTTCTGCCCCTTGAATTGCCGTACCCGTAAACCCTTCGCAACATCTAATAGTTTCAGAATACATAACATGTATTTTCATCGAGTGGCATCGGCGAAGAAAACAGTTAAATCCGTCGAGATTGAGGAACCTTGCGCTGAATCCTCGTACCCACTGCAAGGCGTGTCGGTGGAAATGGTTCAAGATAATCCTAGTAGAGAAAAATCTTTGTGCGATATGAGAAAGGCTATTGAGAAGTTGTTTGGCAATTTGTTCTTGAAGTTAATTACACAAAATCATGTGACTGAAACTGTGGTGCAAGAAATTGTGAATGCCTTGGAAGAGGTTACTTTTGCTCAAAGCAAGTTTTGGGAAATAAAATGTGCTTCAATTGCTGATGAGCTCAATCTAGAAATTAATGCTAAGCGTGAGGTGATTCGGTTGATCAAAACTGAAAATATCCTTGATCGAATTTTCGGTTGTGGTGGAGTATTCGAACAACTCACATGAGAAAAAATATTTCAGAGAAGTTTTTCATACATACCACCTGAAGAAATATCCTTGCAACGCGATAATGATCACAATAAATGTACGTATCATTATATACCAATTTTGGACACTTTGAAAACGATGCTGAATGACAAGCAAATCTACAAAGCACTATTTCGCGAAAAAGTAGCAGTTCCGGGGTATTTAACCGATTATACTGACGGAATGAAATTCAAAGACAGTGAATTTTTCTCAAAGAAAACTATTAATATATTTCTATATCAAGATGCTCTTGAAGTAGTGGCAAATGGCTTAGGCAATGCAGTAGGCCGCCACAAGATACTTTGTGTTTATATGGCTTTGGGAAATCTTGATCCTCATCAACGTTGTCTAACAGACAATGTTCAGTTGATTCTTGTGTGTAAAACAAAAGATTTTTCATACTTTGGCACGAATACAGTTTTCCGACGATTGGTAGAGGACATTAAAGAACTTGAAGAAACCGGAATTGTGGTAAAAGGAGGGGGAATTGAAGAAAGGGTTTTCGGATCCGTATTCACCACCATGGGTGACAACTTGGGTGCACACCAGCTCGCGGGCCTAACAGAAAATTTCTCGAGAAGTTCATTTTTCTGCAGAACTTGTTATGTAGAGCATAGTTCTTTTGAGGAAGATTTTTCAATGAGGGCAGATTTGAGAACTCCTGCGTCGAACGAGCAGGATGTGGCTGTCGTCACGGGTCAACCTTCAAAAACTCCATACAGAGGTGTTAAAACCGGTTGTGTTTTGAACGAGCTGAAATTTTTCCATATTTTCGACAGTGGAGCTGCTCCGTGCATTGCCCACGATCTATTCGAAGGCTGGGTTAATCATGATTTATTTCTCATCTTCCAAAAATTGGTTAAAGATAAAATCGTATCGGCAAATTATCTACAAGCTAAAATCAATTTGATCTGCTCACAACTGAAATTGAAAACAAAGATATCGTTCGATTTCACAAGAAAGTCAAAAACATTAAAGGTAGAGCATGCGACATTTGGCATTTAGTTCAAGTTTTACCTTTGTTTTCATAAGCATACCAATTAATACAAACAACCATTTGATGACGATGATGCTTTTAATCAAAGAGATTACCGACATAATTACAGCTCCAGTCGTTTCAAATGATCAAGTGAATTTATTGATATCACTTATTCATGAATATTTGTGCATAAGGTCGGAACAGTTTGATGTTCCATTGCGACCAAAGCATCACTTCACAGTGCATTACCCTAGATACATTAAGTTGCTTGGGCCGTTAATGAGTTACTGTACACTATTTTGCGAACGAAAGCATAGTTTTTTCAAACGAGCTTTACGCAGTACTCTCAATTTCAAAAACGTTACTAAATATTGTGCAGAGCAGCACCAGTTTTACCAGGCTTTACTAGCTACACGCAATATTCGGTTCGAGAATGAATTTCTGGTAGAAAAATACATCGAAAACTGTTCTGACCTTCCAGAACAATGGAAAATAGTTTTGTATAATTTTAAACTATTGGACGAAGGAAATATTTTCGCCGAAGAAGCATCATTCCGGGGTTATTCGTATAAAAAGATTCCTATGTATTTCTACATCACGACGGATTCGGTGAATGCTTCTACATATTACGCATTGAGTTACTAATATATAACCCCACAGAAAATCGAATTATTTTCCTGGGCGACAAAAGAAAGGTACGTAATATACAAGAGAAAGGCGTGTTGTTAATTGATACAGAAAGTTTGGCGACAGAGGTATACGATATTGTAGAGCTCATCGATAGAACACCAATAATTTCATTTATCGATTCGAACAACGAGTATTTGTTCATAAAACACGCGATACCACTCATCAACTAGTACGGCATGAAAAAAAGTAAAACCAGTAACCAATAAAACAACAACTCATGAAAATGGATGGAATAATTGGATTCAAAATTTGTGACTCATCACGAATGCATCGATTTATAATTCCCACTACGACAAGTATCCACAGTTTACTGGAAGAAGGTAAATAATTTAGCATTAATGTTACTATGCAATATAATATCACTTTTTCCTTTTTACCAAGGATCAAACATTCTAAGGAAGCCAATAAGCCGGATTGTAACAGAAACTGATGGATGCCAAATAACTACAGACCTCTCCTTGAAGTTCTTCAAGGACAATGTGCTAATGCTGCTAGCACCCGACGAATCATGGAGCCAATTACAATACGAGACCTCAAACGATAATCGAGCTTCGAACGGTATGTAACATTGTGCAAGAAAATTTGCTTTGTGATAATCATCGATTGAATCACTAAAAACAAGAATGAATTTTTTACCTACCCATGTACAATTCTTATTATTCCAAATTTCAATTACTTCTGCCGTTGCGTCAGACAGTTTGGTGGGATATATTCAAAAATTGATCGTAGATTTGATCTGTTAAAAGATATAATTGATTGTGAGATAGAGCACTTTAACAGAAAATCGTTCTTACCTTACAGATTTTTGACTTTTGTCGTATTATTAATAACTTTTTACTAATAAATTATTGTTTGCTGCAACACTGTTCAAATCTTGTTTTGACTATTGACTTATGTGTGATTCATACAAGGTGCGGCGTTCGTTCAGTTGTAGTAAAATTTAATAATATAAACTATAGATAGTGGAATATATAGATGAGCGAAGATAAATCCTCTGTCTCCAAACGAACTGTCAAACGTGTCTCCAAACGAGCATGACGTCACTATTTCAATGGAAACGTTAAGGGCTGTGACGTCATATGCGCGTGTGCACGGGCAAAAAAATCGACTCAGCCATGCTTTCGCTCATCTATAGATTCTACTATCTATAATATAAACGATGTAAACATGATATCAATACCAAATTTTCAAAACGACTTATCTGCGAAGCAAGTATTGTAGACTATAGATAGTAGAATCTATAGATGAGCGAAAGCATGGCTGAGTCGATTTTTTGCCCGTGCACACGCGCATATGACGTCACAGCCCTTAACGTTTCCATTGAAATCGTGACGTCATGCTCGTTTGGAGACACGTTTGACAGTTCGTTTGGAGACAGTGGATTTATCTTCGCTCATCTATATATTCCATTATCTATATTGTAGACCAAGAAGAAAAAAACACCACTCAAATAGTTTTTTATAACAGGTAATCGGTTTTTCATGTGACACTGCTGAGACTGAGCATATGTTTACAACCACTGAACAGATAGTTCAAATCCTGCACTGCCAATTTCAAAGAAGGCCATAGCTTAACATTTAGTTTGTGAATTTCATTGCTTCAAATTTTTGTTAGTAGGTACTTGTATTATAGGTACTTGTATCTCAGATACATTATAGGTGATGAAATTTTTATAATTTGAGTAGGAAATGTTTTGAATATGACGTTCTGTTTCAGCTGGATAAAGATACGTCACTTTGATAATTTATGCTGTAGCCACTTTCGTCAAAAAAGAACACTGTGCTAGTAAAGTACCCTTTAATGGGTAAAAAGGTACCCGTGAACATTTTAATCCAATGAAGAGGGGAGATTAAAGTACTTGCAAAATTAAATAATGTTATTAGTCCAGCTTCGTTAGGAGGTAGATGCGCTGAGACGAATACAAAATAAGAAAAAAGACAACCGAAAGTCCCATGGCTCAGCATACGGAGATCATTTTAAAATGCTTATTATAAATTCTAGCAAAAATGTCATTGAAATCTGATTGATGCGTACATAATGCTTTGAAGCAATGAATTCACTATGGTAACTATAGATGAATCCAAGTAAAAATAAGAAGACACGACGGTGTTAACTTGAACAGATCCTACAGCACAGCATAGGAAGATAATTTTGAAATGCTTGTAATAAATTTTAAACAAAATGTAATTAAAATCTGATTGATGAATGATACGGAAAAAGTTCCGAACTGTATGATAGATACATTTTTAGAAAAAATACAAAAATTTGAGATAAGCTTCCAAATATGTAATTTATGTGTCCAAACCGTACTTTTTCCGTATCGTACATTAATTAGATTTTAATTACAAATTGTCTAGAATCTATTATAAGCATATTAAAATTATCTTCCTGTGATGTGCTGTAGGATATGTCAAAGTTAACACCTTCGTGGGTCTCCTTCTTATTTTTACTTGGATTCGTCTATTCAGACTACGATCTTTCATACACGCAAAAAAATGTTGCTGTGGATAAATACTACTACTTATTTTAAGTTATTATAAGAATATGTACCTGCGATTTTCAGCAGATAACAAAACCGTTTGATTTTACTATACGCGCAGTAAAAATCAACTGTGATCCTGGCGGAATGTTGTTACATGAGCTGAACCAGTAGTGAATTTACCTGAATCCGTTGTTAATTTGACTGAAATTTTGTAAAAACTACTGTTTTGTAGACTACACACTCCGAAAAAGTTACCAAATTCGGTAATTCATTTACCGAATTCTCAACAGCTGAATTTTCGGTAATGACTTCGGTAAACCAACCGATTACCGAACGACCTGTAAAATGTATCGAACAGCAAGATTGTCAAATTTACCGATGGTTCGGTAACGTAGCACCGAACTTCTGTAAAATAGCTTTTTGTTTTTTTCGCTGGAAAATTAAATCCAAAAAAATATAAATAAAAAATTAGATTCTTCTATTTATGCTTTCATTTCAAATAATGCTTTATTATACTGTCGACAGTTTAACATTATATAATATTGTTTAGAATAGAACATGCAAAGCAAGAAGTAGAGCCTCGTCATTTGCGATCGGAGGGGCATCGGAATCTCCGATTAAGAACTGAGCAGACGGCGGAAGATATCTGGAATCGAGTCGAAGATAATATTGGCCGAAAAACTACATTTTCTCATTCCAAATGTCAATCAGCAGAATGTAACCAGTGTATGAGCAGGCATCACCTGGAGCAACGGAAGTAATCTCGACTATAGGAGCTGCTAGACCATGAAGAAAAAAAAAACAAAAGCAATCATAAGCAAAATTATTGTTCTGTATTGCTATGAATTATTACTTACTCACTCTGAATATTATCACTGTTGTTATCACCATTCATTTCAAAGCACAAATTTGTTAATATCGCAATTGGGATGAAAGATTTGAAACAAAAGATTTCCTTCTCTCAACCACGCGGGAACGAACATTGAGTACTTGACGTTTAACGTTACCGAAAATTCAGTTATTTCGTCGGTGTCATTTTAGATTTACCTTATTTTCGGTAAAAATGATGACAGATATCGTCATTTACCGAAGTTCAGCAAAATGCTATGTCAACACGAGTAAAAATACCGAAATATTTGTAATTTGCTAAATTACCGAAAAGTTTCGGTGATTTTAATTACCGAACTCTTGAGCTCTTTCTAAGTGTGTACGCTCTGTTTTTTAAATTACCTTGAAATTTCAGAAAATTGTACCATGGTTTAAAAGAAGTTTACTGTTTCAGTTCATGTGACAACATTCCGCAACGGCAGTTGATTTTTACTGCGCGCATAGTAAAATCCTGAGAGAGAGAGAAGACAGCTCGCTTTATTTACGTTCATCCTAATGTCACCGCGATCCAGTCACTGCGAACCGAAAAAGTAAACACTGCGATGCAACTTCAAATGGTCGTTTTGTTCGCAACTTTTCTTATATCTGCTACAGTGAATTGAACCCGTAATTATTCATGTGAATGATCCCGTATTATGAGAAATCGGGTTTGTTGTACGTTATGGAGTTTTTAACCATTAAAATCAGCTAATTCGAACAAGTTTTTATTGGAGTGAAAAATGTTACTTCCGACGTTATGAAATGTTACTTTGATTTGTTGAGTTTCCTCGGTTTCCACACAAATAAAGAAGAAGAAAACATAGTAAATAAACGATCTGTCAGTGAGCTGGCTTCTCTCTCTCAGTAAAATCAAACGGGTTTGTTATCTGCTGAAAATCGTCAGTGCATGTTCTTAAAATAACCTTCGGAATGGTAGTTTCGACTCAAGGGGTGGGTCGCTGAGCACAATTCAATTTGTGTTCATTTTATTATTTGTGTCGATTCGTGCCGCAGTGTGCCATAAATTGTGCCTCACCTTATATGTGACAGGTTGTCATTTTGACAATCAGAAAATTCTGGCAACACTTTCAAATGTCAACATGTTGCTTTTTGGCGCGATGAAAAAATCAATCACAAACACGCGAATGCTTCGTCTACATAATTATTTACATTCATGCATTTTGTATTATTGGATCGTAAATCATGTAAAGGTAGGTTGATCGGTTTTATAAATGGATTCGAAGCTAGGCTCGATGTGTTTTGGAGTTGGATGATGATTTACCGGAATCCAGGCCAGAGTTTTGATACTGGTGCTCTTCGGAAAAAGCTGGATCGGGAATATCAATGGGCTGGATTGCAGCAGCCATATTGAATTAGTTCCGGATGTGGAGAAAACGAACAATGTGTTATTGCTTTTGTGTTGTTCTTTAGATCCGGAACTTGCTCGTTATCGTGACTACAGTCCAAGAGATTAAGGGCCGATGCCCACGTAGCGTCATTTCAACGCAGAGTGCACGTGGCGTCAAAAAGACGCAGGTGTGCACCGGGAAAAAGCGGTAACGCAGCGCCACCACGCCGATGCACACCAGCGTTATTTTAACGCTGCGTGCACGTGACGTTGAAAAACCGCTACGTGGGCATCGGCCCTAAGGAATACGATACTGCTTTTCGCATCCGGAAGTTTCGGCTACCACTCCGATGGTGTGTGGGAAGATAGGTTAACAATGTATAGTGGTGTAGGGTAAAGGAATAAAAAGTAGAGATTTCAATCATACAAGCGATTCATTTTTATCAATTCACACAATTTATGTTTCTTACACCCAAGGGGCCCCAGCTCCTCCTTAGCCTAGCGGTAAAATGCGCGGCTACAAAGCAAGACCATGCTGAGGGTGGCAGGGTTTGATTCCCGGTGCCGGTTTAGGCAATTTTCGGTTTGGATTGTCTCGACTACGCTAGGCATAAAGTATCATCGGGTTAACCACATGAAATGAATATTTGGCACTAAAAAAAACGGTTATACAGTGTGATATTACTGTACGAAAACATTAATTGTACGGAGAGAAAATAGTAAAAGCTTGGGCTGACTGCGTCGTCAGCTGCTGCTGCGGCTGTCGTGGTTTTGTTTCACTGTTATTGTATGGAAGAATGAATGGTAACAAGAAATGTCAATCTTTCCCCTCTTTAGTTTGAGAATAAGTCAAAACAAGTTTTGGTAAGGTTGCCGGTATTTTAAGTGCTGATCATTCAAACGTCAAAAGTGTGCCAAGTGTGCCACACCGAGTGCCACACTTTGTGACTCAAAACATGCAAATGTGTGCTTGGCACATTGTGCTCAGCGTCCCACCCCTTGTTTCGACTGCAATTTTTTTTTTTGCGTGATTAGTGGAAACATATAATAATTGAACGGATTTACTCTATCTCTTTCCCACCTGAAGAAAATTAGAAAATTTCTTTCAGTGCAGTGCAGTGGAGAATGCCCTTCTTTCATTAATGGCCCGTTTACATATTCGCTAGTTCTAGCGGACAATGCACTATCCCACAATACTAGCGCGATATTAGCACAATGTAAACAGGAATTGTCCTCGCTAATAAGTGTTTACATTATGCTAATATCGCGCAAGTATTGTCGGACAGTGCATTATCTGCTAGCACTAGCGAATATGTAAATGGGCTATAAATGGCGTTGGATTGCGTAGGGGAGCACAAATTAGCTCCCAGCGACGTGAGAAGCTCTGACCCGTTTACATATAAGCTAGTTCTAGCGGACAATGCACTAGCCGACAATACTAGCGCGATATTAGCACAATGTAAACAAGAATTGTCATCGGCTAATTGTGTTTACATTATGCTAATTTCGCGCTAGTATTGTCGGATAGTGCATTGTCTGCTAGAACTAGCGAATATGTAAACGGCCCATATGGCCCGTTTACATATGAGCTAGTTCTAGCGGACAATGCACTGTCCGACAATACTAGCACGATACTAGCATCATGTAAACAGGAATTATCCTTGCTAATAAGCGTTTACATTATGCTAATTTCGTGCTAGTATTGTCGGATAGTGCATTGTCCGCTAGAACTAGCTCATATGTAAACGGGCCAATAATAAGCGTTTACATTGTGCTAATATTGCGCTAGTATTGTCGGATAGTGCATTGTCCGCTAGAACTAGTGAATATGTAAACTGGCCATTATTGGACATTAGCGGACAATGCACTATTCGACAATACTAGCGTGATATTAGCATAATGTAAGCACTATTAGCAGATGACAATTTCTGTTTACATTATGCTAATATCGCGCTAGTATTGTCGAATGGTGCATTGTCCGCTAGAACTAGCTCATATATGGCCCGTTTACATATTCGCTAGTTCTAGCGGACAATACACTATCCGACAATACAGCGCGGTATTAGCATAATGTAAACATGAATTGTCATCAGCTAATTGTGTTTACATTATGCTAATTTCGCGCTAGTATTGTCGGATAGTACATTGTCCGCTAAAACTAGCTCATATGTAAACAGCCCAATATACAGGCCTTGGGCCTTTTCATGTGACACTGCCGAGGCTGCACTTATTTACAACCGCTGAACAGGCCCGCAAGTCCGAGGCTATCAGTTTCATAGAATAACTGTCAATTGACGATTAAACCAGCTGAGTTTAAACGTCTCGTGAAAAGGCCTATTACAAAAGCAGTTTCGCCTTTTTGAAATGTTGGTGCCTTAGTTTTTTTACCGTGTATGTTGTCAAAATGTTTCGTTACACGCTCGTCCAGCTGAACTCAATTTTGGGTCAGCATAACTCAAAATAATAACTTCTATTGAGACGTCAAACTCTGAGTAACTGAGAGTTATGATTTTGAGTAGCTTTGACTCATATTTGCATAAATAGTTCCCGAACTCAAAAATGAGTTCACCGTGAAAATTTCCAGAAGTCCAACGGTCGCTGGTAGATCTTCATGTAAGTTTTGATTTACTAAATCTAATTTACTAATCTAATTCTAAATATTAGATTATTTATCCATTTCTCGTTCCAGCTTTATACGACGAGGACGAGGACAAGTGCACGCTCGAAACAACGTTTGGAAACACCCCAGAAAAAACTGAGCTTTGAAGAGCATTACCAAGATGTTGGAACAGTGTACATCAGTTTTCAAGACTTCGTCATTGCCCTCGTGAATTTCTTCTGCTGTGTAATTACCAGTTGTGGTCAGATTCAACAATAGAGATGAGATCTTATACCAGGTAAGAAGTTTCAGGCAGTTATTGGTTTGTCCATGTCCGCGCTAAGAACCATAGCAGAGAATGTCTCCTATATCACATTTTTTTTTACTTCCAGACGAGCTCCCAGACGTACCATCACAAGCGACCGCCGGAGATATTTGAGGACCGCTATTTATTATTATAAAACAATAGTTTAAAAATGTATTATTATAAAAGAGGATATGAACTAGAGAAAAAGTTCGTTCCTGGGGTACATACTTGGGCACATAAGTTTGCAATGTAATTCCTATTGTAGCTATTACAAATCAGCAACAGATGTTCCTACCCAGGATCCGACCTTTCTCTGTAGTTTATAACCTCTCATTATACTAAGCTGTAATAAATGTTAAATTGTTTTATGAATCTAATTCGAATAGCTTTTCTTTATACTGCGCCTGATTGTTTTTATTAGATTTGACAAACTCAAAATTCTAAATATTTGATTTTATGATTTTGAGTAAACGTCACTCAAAATTCATATCTCCCGTCGTTACTCAAAATTGAGTTAAGGGGCCTTAACTCAATTTTGTCTTGAGCCAGTTTTTACGATTTTGAGTTAATCTGACCCAAATTTGAGTTCAGCCGGACGAGCGTGTAAATTGAAGCACGTCACGACGGTGGGTGGTCACGATTGCGGGACGTAAACAAGAATCACTAGTTTGTGTTGTGTCGGTTGTGATCGAAAGGAACGAATTTTTCGCAAGCTTGACACCCGAAATATTCTCTATCACTCCAGAAAAATAGACTAAACGCCTATCAAACGAAGCGTTGAACATAATTTTGGTGGAAGCGTATGGAAGTCGGGAATTATCTTCATTTCAATTGTTTTTGTGGCATTTGATAGAACGGATAAAGCCCCCCTTCGGTTATTTGGATGCATTCTAATGTATACAATAAAGGGTACGTAACCAAAATAATTAACCAGAATGAACGATGACTAAAATGTAAATTTTGTCTATTTTGGGATGTGTTATACGTGATAATCATAAATTCCGTGATATAATCCGTCACAGTTTAATAACATGGTGAACTATACTAAACTTGATGAATTTTCGAACTCGACGCGAATTATATATAAACTGATCAGCTCATGCATACTAATTTACTTATAATAATACTGAAAAGATATCTCTAAGCACGTATGAGGCCATCAATCCAGCTCGAAGGCATTTCTTCTCCCAAATAATTTCAATCACTTGGTAGATTTTTTCGATCGCCGGTCACTCCCAACTTTGAGAAGCTCGATGGGTTTTCGAGCTTCCCAGCTCTCGAAAAATCTTGTTCACTTTGTCTAGCGTTGGTGACTCCAGTGATTGTCCATCGTCCCGATTCTGATTGTGTCTTTTCTGACCGATTGGCCGTTTTTCAATAACTCCCTCTACCCTCATGACTGGCGCTGGTGCGCTCTTCTTGCGTATGTCGTTTTGAAGATCCCACGCGTGTCGTTTCTGGCAAAGCTTTCCTCTACCTCCGAAAGTACCTACTCCCGTTGCTTACGCCGTTCGAGTTTTCTCTCAGCTGCACTTAGTTTTTTTCCTTTCTTGTATAAAGTATACGTAAAGGCTATATGTTCGCTCCAAAAACAAACTTTTCATAGAAGGCCCGGAGACCTTTTTGTTAGTTTTTGTAGAAGGCCCGGAGAAATTTTGTTTTTTTTTCTTTCTCTTATTCTTTTTATAGAGGGCCCGGAGGTGCCCATAGTGTTATACACCGATCAACTCAATTCGAAGAAATTGAGGTGATGTCTGTGTGTGCGCAGTCTCGCCCAATTTTTGGGCATTCATCTTTAACTGATTTGTTTTCTAATAAAAATGACATTGTTTTCTAATAAAAACTGGCCTGATCGGACTATGGGATCGAAAGTAATGACAAAAATAATTTGTCTTACGTCAAAAAAGTCTTGCCCATTTTAAAGCACTCGCCCTCACCTGAATTTTTTTGCAACACGTTGCATTCAACGAGAAATTGTATTTCATTTTATTGGATCGATAGGATCTGGCCAAAATTACGTTATATTGTATTCGCTGAGTTGACAGATGAAATTAACCCAACAAACGAAAGTTTTTTTACTAGATGGGTTACGAGTTTAGTCCATCGAGCTATAGTTGACTGTATTGGAATAATGCCACTTTACTCAGAATATTGATGAGTTCTACTTCTTCTACTTCTTCTAATTTGTATTACATATCCTCTGTGACATTGTCGTCTCGCAGCTGAGTGTTGATTCCGCACCTCGCAGTTATTAACTGTCATGAGGCTAACACGATGATACTTTTATGACCAGGAAAGTCAAGAAAATGTCCAACCTGAAAATTTCCTAGACCGGACCGGGAATGGAACCCAGCCACCTTCAGCATGGTCTTGCTTTGTAGCCCCGCATTTTACCGCATGGCTTTGGAAGGCCCTTGTTGAATTCTACTATTAACATTGATTTACCATTAATTGCATATTATTCGGCAACTCGGCCGTACGAAAACCATTTTTTGTTAAATATCTTGGCTGTGCATATGCACAGCACATGTTTCGAAATGGACAAATTGATATGAAATTTGCGAAAAATTGATATGAAAGCCAAGATATTTAACAAAAAAAATGATGTATCACACCACATATTCCTACACTCTAAGAATTCGGTGAGCACAGCTCAACAGATTATGTCGAAACTGTCTAGAACAACAGCAATTGCAGCAGTAGGCTACTGTGTACACCAAGCTCGCTCTAGTAGTGGTAGATGCCACGGGTGAGCTGCAAGGGTTCTTGCATAGTCAGTTAGATAGTGCCGGTGCTGTGGTGGCTCACGTGGTGGTCGCTACTGCCGGGCCGTCTTAGAGGCAAGCCAGAGCAGAGTGTCCACCTTTCTTCAATAGTCAGCTCGCTTCCAAACACATTCATAATCGGCTCTGCACTGTCAATATTCGGTTGAATATTGGTCATTGAGTATTTATACACATTCTACAAATTGTTAAATTATCTCTAGTCTGAGTATGTCATTATATGTTTTGAATAATCATGCGATGTTCGCCAAAAATCGGACCGGAGTAGGTTCATGAAGATGAATATTTTATGCTCTGAGGCAGAGTAAACGCGACATGCAATGCGACGCGACGCGATAGTGCAATTTGACAGGTCATTGATAATGATTGTTCTTCTTTTAATCGAGTCGCGTCGCGTCGCGTTGCTCGTCGCGTATACTCTGTCAGGAAACGAGTTAGCAGCGAGTTAGCGACCGGGACCGATTTCTGAGGTCGTTGTGGCTTGCGCATGTGTTTTAAATTTTCTTTGAATACTCTTGATAGCTTCCTCCCGATGTATTGATCAATTGATGGCCGGGTTTTAGTCAGAGTCTATAAGGGGCCCCACACTCGGTCCGACATGTTGTTCAACTTTGACTCCGCCCCCAGGAAATTTGGTTCGGTCTGAGTCAAGGTGGACCGTCTGTGGGCAAGTTGTACCGTATAACAGTCGTACAAATTGCGCACAGACGTTCCGACATTAGCTCCGACTTTTTTTGATATCGCCGTATAATTATTATGGCGAATTTAAACGCAATAAAATAAAATGTATGAAATTTGTTCCAGCTAATAAAAACATTTCAATATACACCACCCAATAAAGTAGCAACAAGAAGCTCACTTGTTTGCAGTTTGTAGACAACTTTGGCAATGAATTAAAAAGCTTTAATAGAGCATGTGGTATAAATAGTAAGCATTGAGTTTTTAATAAAAAATGTGTTTATTTATTCTAGTATAAATTTTGGATCCATACGGTTGTCGAACTAGTTTCGAACCAGTATAATGATGACGATGATTGATGATGAAAAATGAAAAATTATAACTTTGTCTATCGTTCTGAAGTGAAAATATGGCAAAATATGCAAAACTAACTTATGTACAAGCGAAAGAGAGCGTGAACAAAGAGAGTCTCTCTTTTGCACATACGACCTATTCTCAAGGCAATCTAGAAATGTGTGTGTGTTGATTTTCGGATGCAAGCACTGCGATTGTCACCGCTACGTAGGACAGAAAGAGATTGATAATAAAGGGTGTACAGCGGACCATACATGTATGAGTGTTGGTTTCCGTTTAACTTGCAAGAAGGTCGGACTCTGCGAAGAAAAGCAGTCATTCTGTAGGCGGATTTTGAGCGCATCGCACGCACGAAATTAACGTTCTAAAGTAACTTGAAGGATTGAGCAAAATTGGAAGTTCCCAAAATAATAACATGAGTAGAGGGCCCTCCTTAGCCGTGCGGTAAGATGCGCGGTTACAAAGCAAGACCATGCTGAGGGTGGCTGGGTTCGATTCCCGGTGCCGGTCTAGGCAATTTTCGGATTGGAAATTGTCTCGACTACCCTGGGCATAAAAGTATCGTCGTGTTAGCCTCATGATATACGAATGCAAAAACGGTAACCTGGCTTAGAAACCTCGCAGTTAATAACTGTGGAAGTGCTTAATGAACACTAAGCTGCGAGGCGGCTCTGTCCCAGTTTGGGGATGTAATGCCAAGAAGAAGAAGAAGGCCTGAATAAGAGAAACGCGGATAGAAACTATGACTCTGCCAACACTGCATTCAATCTTCTTCATCAAAGAACAACACATGAAAAGGATGAAATTGTTTATGTAGATAAAGTCTCACAATACACAGGATTTTGTTTTTACACGATTTTTTTTCGCTCGTATTTTTGATCGTGTGTCTTCAATTTGCCACCAAACTCTTCGCAACATGTTTCAAAAAATCCAGAATAAATCAAAGAAAAATCACATGATTATTAATATACGTTAAACATTTAGGATGAGTGGAAAATTGAGAAAATGTAAATCGCGTAAAAACAAAATCCAGTGTACTCTATTTGTGTGCACATCACATAACAATAGAATCCAATGAACAATGGAATTTCATTTCATATTCTATAAATGACTTGCATATATTACTGCAAACTAATGTAAAATACATTCAATTTTGTTTACTTAGAAATGGCATAAAATCGAATTTGGCCGTTTTCAGTATTTGAGCAAAATTTTGGCTGCTTGACAGGTCTCCTGCTCGATTGGCTGCTGTTTTTTGACGGTTCGATAGGCGGCACATACCTATCCGCGTTTCTCTTATTCAGGGGCCTCTAAACATGAGCATAATTCAGAATCAGTGTTAGCAGATCCTTTTTGCGCAACTTTACCTATATTACTTTTCAAAATTTGCTTAAGTCTGCAAATATGATACGCGCCATATAAATAAAAAAATCATTTGTATGAAAAAAGGGGGGTTGAAAAATCCAGAAAAAATGCTTACGTAATAAGTGCACGACCCCTAAGTCGTTTCGAAAATTCAGTATTGATGACTGGTTTGGCCTATTTATGAGTATATGTTATTTCCTATCAAAGGTTAGAGAGAGAGAGGTGCAAAAACGTATCTAGAATTAAGAAAAATGACTTTTCATCAGTCTCTAAAATAAATATATTATTTATTATCTGTATTTATTAAATTTCAGCTGACGATCATGACATGGACAGTATGAACAACGTAAATGCAGAAACACCAAACATTGTCGCCATGGTATCTGGTTTTCCAGAGCAAGTGGTTGACAATGGCCATACTGCCGGGAATCCTTCTCTGGCACTACACGGACAAAATCTCAGCAGCATTATGTCAGATGGCAACCGCCCGTCATCGCTTCAAGACGTGGTCCCAGTTCAACTGCCAAGAATCGTCACCGTCGTATCTGGTGCGCCGGAACAAACGGTTGATTCTTGTTATACCGCCTCTGATCCTTCTCTAGTATTACGAACACAAAATCTCAGCACAATTATTCCCGACGGCAACCGACCATCACAGCTCCAGAATGTCACCTCCCTTAAAATCCCCAAAACCGTCGCCGTCGTATCTAGTGCGCCGGAGCAAACACTCAATCGTAGCGTAACCGCTGTTCCGTCTTCTCTGGGACCTAATAATAATACTGCTATGTACAACGACAACCGACTATCTATTTCATCGAACTCTGGTTCTGGTCATACATCCGTTGATCCATTCATGGTGCTACGCCAATCAAATCTCGTCGCCTTTTTGCCGGACAGTAACCAACCATCTGCGTCATCACTCCCGTATATCAACCCATTGGAAACTTTACTTAACAGTAAAGTGGAGCAAGATGAGACCGTTATTGTCGAAGAAATACAAGATTGCGATTCGGCGGTTGTAATGAAGCAAGGATCAATAATGGAAGAATTGATTGAAGGCATTTCCGATGAAGAGAACATATCACCAAACACATCAGTGAAAAGATCGGTAGCAGAGGAAGATGTAAAACTCACCAAAAGCGAAAAACGTCACGCATCGACAGAGATGAAATTTCGTACTTTCAGTGTGAATTGGACGAAAATCGGTGACAATATTATTGGGCAGTTGAATCGTTTGCAAGAGTTTCGAGACCAAAATCCCGACAAAAGTATTCCTCGCGGTGTTCAGTTCCCCAAATCTGATATGACCACTTTGACGAATAATATCGTCGATCAAATGCGTTGCATTGATACCGAAATATCAGCGTGTACGATGGAATCAGTTGCACGGCAAGTTCACTCGAAATACTCGGGTCTAAATTTCATAGACGATGATGGATGCATTAATCATAATAGTCATGTTGCATTGAAGCATAAACTTATCAACCGAAATTCTTACTTGAACCGTTTCAAGGATCCGGATGCGAAGCTTTCAGTCGCCGAGGTTCGTAGGAATAAAATGTGAAAGCCGGCACACTCAAAGAGTATTGGACGGCGGTTTCTAAAGACTGTTCCAAGGACATCGTAGGGAAACTTGTCAGAAACGATCCGAAAGTATTGAACGATGAGTTTCTCTCAGTCTCTCAGTCATACGTGCGATTTCGGTTGGATGAACCAAAGAACCTTAAGGATATTGTTACTGGTCTTCCCATTCTTCGCCGACGACAACTTATAAGCTACCATTTCGAGAAAGCAACAGGCGTGCCTATGGACACATTCGAGAAGCTATTTGTGGGTAAACGAACGAAAATTGTTGACTTTTTGAAAAGTCGACCAAAAATCGGACTGGATCATACACCTTCGGACTACGACATCATTGCGTCATTGTGCTCTTTGCTCGGGGAAAATGTCAACGAACTCATCATTCAGAAAGAAGTAAGTCTCTTGCATAATGTGTTACTACCAACCACTATAGTATTTTTGTATTTTTAGCATGGAACAAAGGCATCAGAAATAACAACAGAACGTGCGGGGCCGGTGCTTGTTTGTGTCGGTATGTAACGGATCATGTTACTTGTGGTTATAACGAATATTAGTTGCCATAAATATAATCATAAATGGAAAATGAATAAAATTAATGCTTTAATGCCCATTTTCAGCAATACACACATGTTTAAATAGTATGTAGCATGGAAAAAAGTTTTAACAAATGTAATTGACCTTCCCCTTTGTTTTTTAAAATTTTAAGTCAACATATCTAAACAAAATCTTTGCTATTAACTTTTTTACAATTTGAAAACAAAAATTATAAAAGTATTGCAATTTAGACTGGGCTTTTGTTGGTCAGAAATTAGGTAAATGTTATGGCAAAATGTATATATGTATATTTATTTTTTTTTATAATTTGTGACATATACTGATGGCCGTGTGGTTAGCGACGTCAATCGTCTAGACTCATGAGCTATGGAGTGTGGGTTCGAATCCCGCCCCGGTAAGGAGGAAACTTTTCGTGATCGAAAAATTCTCCACCGGTCCACTGGGTGATATGTGTGTCCAGTCCGTTGTCTAGGTGTTGAGTGTTCAGTCTGTATGACCTCTGGTCGAAGACGGTGTTGTCTTTTTTGTTCCCAAAACTTACTCAAGAATCCATAAGCCTCCTTTGCCTCTGGTGTTACTTAATGTGAAGAAACTCAACCCGCTGTTGATTAACGCTTTTGTCTTTTTCTTTCAAGATCTTGGCAATAATGGCCACGTATTCTACGTATTTGCGGAACAAGTTCGCCTCACCGGGGTCGAACGACGTCATCACCGCGGTTGGTGAGTTGTTGGCGGTGCATTACATTTATAATTTGATGTATATGAAATGCACCTCCAAGTTTTTGGAGTTGGTGCAATCCTACTTCTTCAAAATTATTCCGATAACAGGATCTAAGTCCAAGGCAACTAGAAAAAGCAAACAACAGCGTCTGGTTCAGAGCGTCATTGAAGCGATTTCGAACCATGTGCCGGCCGCATCATAGATGGTTAGTTAAGCTTCTCATACGTTAGACGTAAAATGAATTCTAACATTTTCCGAACTTGAGAGATTACTATTAGTTACAGCAGAGATTATTATTTAACACGTTTCATTATAATACACGTCAATTAGTAAAACAACCACAACTGTTTTTTAAAATATAAACGATAGCAAAACCGATACATATAATAGTTTTAGTTTTTAATTATTATCCAATATATCCGAAACCCAATGTAGTTCACAACATTATTCGCTCAGACATAGTGAAATATCCATTGATCTAAGAATTTCAAATACAAAAAAAAATGATTTGTAAAAAGCGGATCAAACATTAATGCATGTATGTATCAACAATTTGACCTGCTTCTACGAGTATCCAAAAGATTTGAAAAATATATATTTGAATCTCGATTAACTGTCCCCGACTTGCAAAACATGTTTGTGTGAATAAACTAGGAATATGAAACTGGAACGAATCTGCAATAAAAGCAATGTTTGTTAGTATTTGTTATTGATACGATTCACGAGCAAATATATTTAAAAAAATGCTTTCTAACGAATAAAGGACGAATTCTATTTTTAGGCTGCATAGTGCAACATAACATAGAAGTCTTGAATTATTTCTTTTTTCGATTGTACTTCGACTTAAATTTGTATATCAGCCGCTCACTGATTATCGTGGAGAGCTTCACATGAGGTACAATTTGATTGCTGAATATAATTTGGCATTGTGAATACTGGTATGGTAAGTATGGTTAAATCATTTGCAGTAGAAAGTTGCAGCAATGGTCATTTAAAATTACATCAATGATGACTTTAATTTGGGAAGTAATTTTAAGTTGCATAACATCTTTTTAAGTCATCGAACGTAAATTCTGATTTAGAATTTCAATGTCATGTAATTTTAAGAAGTGACGTAAAATTATGTCCAACGGATCGCTCCTTTTATGTGCATCCAACATCACTTAGATTTACATGATTTTTTCGAAGTGTGCAGTCAAATGCTTGCCCGCAAGCATCTCAGCCCTCCCCAGAGCATTCCATTGATTTCGGATGGCATTAAGCAACGCACACAACTCTAACTGATTCCCAATCGTGGGGGATCTATTTATATTTGTACGTACGTCTTACCTTTAGTTAAATCCAATTATAATTCAAATGACTTTCGCACGCGAAAGCGCGAAATAGAAAGAGATCATCGATCGTTGGCTCTCGGTTCGACCCGAATATGGCACATCTTAACAACTATTACTGTTGACTATAACTGTCAACTTCAGCATCGCGGGTGGTGTAAACTTCCGCCTAATCTTCTTCGTCAACGATTGGTGGTTGCCTCATCAGTTCGTTGAACAAAACCTGCTGCATTTGCAAACGAACTTTGAGTTTGACCGGCAGCGGAAGCTGCTTCAGGTAGGGATGGATGCTCATCAGGAAGTGGTAGTCATCGTCATGGGGTATCCCGACCGAGGATTTGGCTGGCACTTTCGCTGGTGGAGCGGGAGATTCCGTCGAGCTTTCGGATAGGCGTTTACGTTGCTGGAGATTCATCGGGGGTGTGGGAGTGAGTTTTGGTGTGATTGTAATTTCCGGCAGATGGTTTTGCCGACGAGTGTCATGGTCCGGTTCTTGGAAATGACTGAAGTAGAATTCCCCGTCATCTGATGTTTCACCATCTCGGGAGTCCACACGCTCTTCCTTGATCTTTTTGAACTCCCGAGGATCGATTTCACCGTTGGCATACGAGTGCTCGTTAGAACGAGACTCGGCCGTTGGAGGTACGTCATGGGTAGCATTCTGCACAAACTGCATTATTTGATTCAACTCGTCATGGCTATCGCTTTCCAGCTTTTGATCCAGTGTGGCCAATACTTGCTCGCGGAGGAAGCTCAGTTTTTTGTAGTGCACCCACTTGGAGATGTAGCGGTTTTCCGGAGGAGAGAAGTACTCCTTTTTTAATTCAACTCGAAAGTTATCTCGCAGGCCCTTCCATTTCATCATGAGGAATTTTCCTGCAAATGATAGAGACAATGGTTTATTAATACATATTACGGTTTATTCCAATATGTCTGACTACAAATATTGTTCGTCTTGAAAGGCAGAAAATGAAATTATGACGACCTGTTGGATTCTCACTTAAATGCGATCATCATCGTTGATTGCCCTAAAAACTAGATAGATCACTTTTTCATTGTGTTTACGCAGTAGTATCTACCAAATCGAGCCCTAGCTTTATCCATTTTTCGAACTAGGGCCATAAGCAGTGGTATTTCAGGGAATCGATGTATTTAGTCCTGTATACCAGCGGTTCTCAATGGCGTACATGTAGCCCTGGGGGTACCTTAGCCGGGCCCAGGGGGTACCTCGGACAAAAATGCATAATGGCGGATGTATTATACAATTAAACTTATTTATATACCGCCATCGGGGGTTGACAATGGGTCTGGGGGGTGATAATGGGTCATCGCTCTCACCGGCAGCCTGGAGGTCATAGAGCAAAATCGTTCAAAAAGGTCTCTTATATTTTAGTCTTCTTGCCCTCAGATACATTTAATCCATTCTACAAGCATTCTAAGTAGTTGAAACAGTGACCCATTCTCACCCCCATTTGATCCATTGTCACCCCCGACGACGGTAGGTACCGTGGAAAATCAAATTTCGGACACACTCAAACTTCGGACACTTCAATTCGTATGGGAAATTTTCTGAAATATTTCATCGAAATGTTTCGTCAAGCTGGATTCGGATGACTAATAATTTTAGCTTGTTTTAGTATAGTTACATTCTAATAAGACATGTTAAAACAATGCGACGAAATGATTAAAAGACAGTCTGAGCTGTGCAGTGCGAATTATTTTCAATTATTCTTCCCGGTGCTGTGTAATCAGGTGTCCGGAGTTTGAATCTTTGTGTCCGAAATATGAATCCAACCCCGCCGGTGTCCGAGGTTTGAATCAAACAGAAGCCGGACATTTTCATAAATTGCAAACATTTTTCGTAATATCGTGCACATTTTAAATGCGTAGTTCAAAGATGAATACTATACTTGGTGATTGCAATGATGATTTAAACGGTTGCACTTAAAATGTCAGTAAACAGGATGATTTTATATCAGAAAGTGCTTAAGCGTCCGAAGTTTGAGTTTGCACGGTATAAGTTTTTTTTATTTCAGAATTTGGTCTTGTACATCACATGCATGCCAACTCAGAGATTTTTGAATACTGCCCTCCAACAGTGGATAAAGAGCTGTGGGAGAAAAGATCAAAAGGACAGGTCGACGAACGAATGATTTTTATTGTCTATGCAATCCACCTGATCCAAACAAAATGTTGAACGATATGTTAAGAATATGCTTCTGAACTAAAATTTAGAGTATACACGTTCAGAAGCTTCCCTTTGAGAAATATGAAGGCTTTTTTTCTGAAAAGTCAATTGCTTCGTTGCAAGAGGATTGGATACATTCTTCTACGCTTCTCAAGAGCCTCCTCTTAAGCACCTCGGAGTACTACTTTGCAGAGGATAAGAAGCCTCTTTTCAAAAAGTTCGGAATCCTTTCAAGAGGCACAAGGGCTCCCTTCAAGAAGCCCGAAAGTCCCCTTTTAAGAAGCCCGGTGGTTTGGAAGCCTCCTTCAAGAAGCCCGGAAGCCTCCTTTCAAGAGCCTCTTGAAAGGAGGCTTCCGAGCCTCTTGAAAGGAGGCTTCCGATCCTTTTGAAAGGAGGCTTCCGGGCTTCTTGAAGGAGGCGTCCGAGCCCCTTGAAAGGAGGCTTCTGAGCCTCTTGACAGGAGGCTTCCGAGCCTCTTGAAAGGAGGCTTCCGAGCCTCTTGAAAGGAGGCTTCCGAGCCTCTTGAAAGGAGGCTTCCGAGCCTCTTGAAAGGAGGCTTCCGAGCCTCTTGAAAGGAGGCTTCCGAGCCTCTTGAAAGGAGGCTTCCGAGCCTCTTGAAAGGAGGCTTCTGAGCCTCTTGAAAGGAGGCTTCTGAGCCTCTTGAAAGGAGGCTTCTGAGCCTCTTGAAAGGAGGCTTCTGAGCCTCTTGAAAGGAGGCTTCTGAGCCTCTTGAAAGGAGGCTTCTGAGCCTCTTGAAAGGAGGCTTCTGAGCCTCTTGAAAGGAGGCTTCTGAGCCTCTTGAAAGGAGGCTTCTGAGCCTCTTGAAAGGAGGCTCTGAGCCTCTTGAAAGGAGGCTTCCGAGACTCTTGAAAGGAGGCTCTGAGCCTCTTGAAAGGAGGCCTGAGCCTCTTGAAAGGAGGCTTCCTGAGCCTCTTGAAAGGAGGCTTCCGAGCCTCTTGAAAGGAGGCTTCTGAGCCTCTTGAAAGGAGGCTTCTGAGCCTCTTGAAAGGAGGCTTCCTGGCCTCTTGAAAGGAGGCTTCCTGAGCCTCTTGAAAGGAGGCTTCCTGAGCCTCTTGAAAGGAGGCTTCCTGAGCCTCTTGAAAGGAGGCTTCCTGAGCCTCTTGAAAGGAGGCTTCTGAGCCTCTTGAAAGGAGGCTTCTGAGCCTCTTGAAAGGAGGCTTCCTGAGCCTCTTGAAAGGAGGCTTCTGAGCCTCTTGAAAGGAGGCTTCTGAGCCTCTTGAAAGGAGGCTTCTGAGCCTCTTGAAAGGAGGCTCTGAGCCTCTTGAAAGGAGGCTTCCGAGCCTCTTGAAAGGAGGCTTCCGAGCCTCGCGAAAGGAGGCTTCCGAGCCTCGCGAAAGGAGGCTTTCGAGCCTCGAGAAAGGAGGCGTCGAGGCCTCTTGAAAGGAGGCTTCCTGAGCCTCTTGAAAGGAGGCTTCTGAGCCTCTTGAAAGGAGGCTTCTGAGCCTCTTGAAAGGAGGCTTGAACCTCTTGAGAGGAGGGTACGGAGCCTCTTGAAAGGTGGATTCGGAGCCTCTTGAAAGGAGGCTTCCGAGCCTCTTGAAAGGAGGCTTCCGAGCCTCTTGAAAGGAGGCTTCCGAGCCTCTTGAAAGGAGGCTTCCGAGCCTCTTGAAAGGAGGCTTCTGAGCCTCTTGAAAGGAGGCTTCTGAGCCTCTTGAAAGGAGGCTTCTGAGCCTCTTGAAAGGAGGCTTCCGAGCCTCTTGAAAGGAGGCTTCCGAGCCTCTTGAAAGGAGGCTTCCGAGCCTCTTGAAAGGAGGCTTCCGAGCCTCTTGAAAGGAGGCTTCCGAGCCTCTTGAAAGGAGGCTTCCGAGCCTCATGAAAGGAGGCTTCTGAGCCTCTTGAAAGGAGGCTTTCGAGCCTTGCGAAAGGAGGCTTCCGAGCCTCGCGAAAGGAGGCTTCCGAGCCTCGCGAAAGGAGGCTTCAAAGCCCCGCGAAGGAGGCTTCCGAGCCTCGCGAGAGGAGGCTTCCGAGCCTCGCTAGAGGAGGCTTCCGAGCCTCACGAAAGTAGGCTTCCGAGCCTCGCGAAAGGAGGCTTCCGAGCCTCGCGAAAGGAGGCTTCCGAGCCTCGCGAAAGGAGGCTTCCGAGCTTCGTGAAAGGAGGCTTCCAAGCCTCGTGAAAGGAGGCTTCCAAGCCTCGCGAAAGGAGGCTTCCAAGCCTCGCGAAAGGAGGCTTCCGAGCCTCACAAAAGGAGGCTTCCGAGCCTCGCGAAAGGAGGCTTCCGAGCCTCGCGAAAGGAGGCTTCCGAGTCTCGCGAAAGGAGGCTTCCGAGCCTCGCGAAACGAGGCTTCTGAGCCTCGCGAAACGAGGCTTCTGAGCCTCGCGAAAGGAGGCTTCCGAGCCTCGTGAAAGGAGGCTTCCGAGCCTCGTGAAAGGAGGCTTCCGAGCCTCGTGAAAGGAGGCTTCCGAGCCTCGTGAAAGGAGGCTTCCGAGCCTCGTGAAAGGAGGTTTCCGAGCCTCGTGAAAGGAGGCTTCAGATTATGTAGTCATAAACAACATGATCAACGAAGAGTTTTGAAGCTTCAAAAGGAAGAAGATTATGGGGAAAAACAAAACAAAAGCTGTAAGGAAACTAAGACATCTTACGCAATATATGTTTTTAAAGCGTATTAGCTTCAACAAATTTTTGTTCTATCACCCAACCAGCGGATGGCAGATTTTAATACACACGCAAAAAAAGCGTTCATGATTTGGGTGAACTAACAAGTTCACGGTGTATTTTTAGTCACGGATTCGGAAACAACAGTCACGTTTTCTGGAACGTTCTGGAAAACGTGACTGGTGTTCCCAAATCCATGAATAAGAGTACGGTGTATTTTTGCGGGTTACGAATTCGGGGACGCTTTTTTGTGTGCAGTTTTGCATAGGAACCTTATAGAAACTGTATGAATTTTTAACAAATTCAAATGCGGAATATTTTAATACAACCATTGTATTGAAATCTCACAATTTTGTTTTATTTTAATACAGTATGTGTGTAAAAAGCTCACGTTTATTGTTAGAAGCTTGAAATATACCAAGATTGTTTACAATAATTATAAGAATTATTTTTTTTGTGTTTATCAACTTCCATCGCCCGGAATGATACTATTTACTCGATTTCATTGAAACAAATACCTCAAAACTTCAGGATTTTGAAACTATTTTTGTCTGCAAGTAGTTGGTTCGTTTTGCTTTGTATGGCCATATAATAGTTAGTTAGAATAATTGTGTAAAAAAAATTGGCACGGTCGCTTCAGTCATCAGAGTGAATCCAGATTCAATAATGCATACCAACTAACTGATAATTCTCCCTGTGATTTATTTGGAGACGCCTTTCCTCTTCCTAACTGACTACAAGGACGTGGCCAGCGCTGAATATTTGAGTCACCGAAACTTGCACACTGAGATTACTTGAATAATCCCAGTCAATCATTCAGTTGATTCTTTGTCCAATTTCATGTAGCTTTTAATGTTTGTTTCGAAAGGTAAAGTACCAGGTCATTAGGCCGAACGGTTATTATGCCAAATGCTCATTGGACCGAATGAGAAGTCATTTTTTCCGTCTTTCTTCTTCATTCATTCTACATTATTATTTCTTCTTCCTTCTTTCTTTTCCCTCTTCCTTCGTCCTTCTTCCTTTTTCTTTTCTTTTTTTCTCCTACATCCTTTTTCCTTCTTTCTTCTTATTTCTCCATTCTTCGTTCATCCTTCTTTTTTCTTATTTTTTTACTTCATTTCTTTTTCGTTTTACTTTCTTTTTTTCGCCCTTCCCCCTTCTTTCTTGCTTCTTCCTTCTTCATTCTTCCTTAATCCTTCTTCTTTCTTTCCTATCCCTTCTTACTTCCTCTTTCCTCCTTTCCCTTCCTCCTTCCTCTATCTTACTTTTTTCTTCTTTCTTCTTCCTTCTTCCTTCTTCCTTTTCCTTCTTCCTTTTCCTTCTTCCTTTTTCCCTCTTCCTTCTCCCTTCTTTCTTCTTTTCATATCTTCCTTATTCCTCCCATTTCCTTCTTCTCCCTTCCTTTTTTCTTCATCCTTGTTTCTCATTCCTTTTTCCTTCTTCATTCTACCTTCTTCTTTCTTCCCTAAAATGGTTTTGTATATTTAAAAAAAATCATAACAATTTTTCATTTAATTTCGTATCCGAAAAATTCTGGAAGAACTATTCAAATGGATTTTCCTTCGGTGGAAAATCAGAAGAATTCAGAAATTGAGAGATTTTTTTTTGCAGAATTTCTAAGGAAATGTGTGTGCCAATTCTAAGAAATTCACTGATTTGCATTCATTAAAACTCAATGCAAGACTCCCTATCAAACGCAACTTGTTATGAACAGATCGGGTAGAGATAACTGCTAAATATTAAGGCAGAATTTTTTACGCCTTTTTGTAGAATAATATTTGTTTTTGCTCAATACATATTAGGTCAAAATATACTTAATTTTGATTTATTTAACTTTTGTAAACATGAAATTACTTAACGTTGAGTTCCACACTTTTCTGCCCTTTTTGAGTGGTTTTACTTTTCATTTCATGATAACAAAAGGAAGAGGGAGGGAGATGCAAGAGACAAAAAGTACCTAAAATTAGATACTTTCTTCTAACCGTGTACGCCCAAAGTCCGACCCGTTTCATCATTAATATAATAGCCCTGTTTGTCTGTCCGGTGACTAGCCAACCAGATGCAGCACGCGGGGAAATTCTCACAAAAAAATAAAATTTTTGACACTTCAATTCTTTTTTACTATCAGATGCAGAAAACAAAACCAGTGACAACCAGACACAGCTTTTGATGAAAAAAATCACAGACAATAGACGTTGAAAATATTGATTTTTTGAAAAAAAGATTTAAAAAAAACATTTGCCAGGGGCGCTACTGCGTCCACAAATAAACTAGTATTTAATAAAGCAATAGACTATAGTCGCACATATAACCTCCATCTACACTCACTGCCGCTAACCGCAAGTCAGTCCCATCTTTATATGGCGTCCATATACAGATGGGACTGACTTGCGGTTAAGGTCAGCCTAGTATAAGAGAAAAAGCGTTAAAATTTGCAATACTTAATTTTAAATTTGATATAAAAAAATGATTGATGAAAGCTTTCACTTAATTATACATGTATCGACAAAACCATATGACAATGGTCAAAAAAACACTTTAAAGGGATGCGTTTCATTACTTTTTCCAAGAGGAAGTAGGTACAAGGAAATAGGAAGTAGTGCACTGTACATATTAGGAGCTGTTCGCAAATAACTTTTCGACCCCATCACAACATTTTTTATGAAAAATTGCCCATAAAATGTGTTATGAGTTATGGGGGCTAATTTTCCAATTGTGCGAATTTTTATTGTTTTTTTTATGAACCGAAACGTTTTAACTGACCCCTTCCCTACCCCTATTGCATCAAGTAGTTTATGAACAGTTCTTTATATATTCACATATAATGCATTAAACCAGTAATAACAGTACATTTCAGCCCAGAATATGTTTTTTTTTCATTTGTGAAGATCAGTTCAAGACAAAATTTTCAAAACGACTTATCTGCTTTTGTAAACAAAGATTTAAACGACGATTTGACGAATCTGATAGCTCTCCCACGCAAACGAACACCACCAATAGGTAGGTGAAGGTTTCCGCTACCTGTTAATGGTATTGGTTTGCGTGGGAGAGCTATCAGATTCGTCAAATCGTCGTTTTAATCTTTGTTTACAAAAGCAGATAAGTCGTTTTGAAAATTTTGTCTTGAGTTGTTTTAACAATTTCCATAATTATTAATATTTATTGTCCCACCCACGTCTCGGAACGGGGACGCGCCCAAAGGTGAGAGTAATTTTACCCAATTTATCAAATACCTGTCCGTGCGACGCGACATAGCATCGCATGATACTCACTGGGCGTTTTCAGTATGGCTTCCAACTGATCCCATGTATCGACGTACTCCTGTTTGTTGTGCTTATCCAACCGATTGTAGATTATCGGCAGGCCCTTGATGAGGTTGATAAAATCGTCGATTCGGAAACTGGACATTGGGCCCGGATTCAAGCGGGGCATTCTGGTCCACAGCTTCTCGTAGATTTCACTGCGCGTTTCGGCACTCAACGATTCCATGATTAAACTATATGCACTAGAACTGATTACGCGTAATGGTCGTGGACGAGAAAACCGAACTGAAAATGCTAAATTTAGATCCCTTGTTTGGTGCAGATTTTTGCGAGACCTAGCCGCTTAATGCTCTTTCGCCAATCAAATACGCTCGTACACTCATACACCGACTGACGCGTGAGAGGCCCGGGCAAGGCTTTTTCGCTATTATTTGTCAAATTGTGCTCTATAAGCCCGAGGGGAGATTTCGCAGGGACACTTTGTTTGGGGCGATCCGACTGTGAGTGTAATTGTGTCGAGGAAAACCGACGGACAACCGATACGCGCGTATAAGCTCATTGGCCTGCCAAGTACGGAGAGATTGTCGTTACAGGAATGAGAAGCAGCACGGCGAACGACTCTGGAACCGAGCTGTGCCTTATTGTTCGACGATAATAATAACCGTTATCATACTCGTGTTCTCGGGCCTACTTACAATAGCAAACGATTCCACGCGATGCCAGAAGTGCAAAGGAATCACACCCAGGATCAGCGAATGAAAGCAATGCTGCTTGCAAAGGGGGAATAAGCGCTCCAAGCGCTCGTTATCGTTTTCAAGTTTTTCAGCCCGACACATACCCACAGACACCACCGGCATCAGCGAGCGCGATGAGTCCGTCGAAATAAGGCATTCGTCGAGTCAGCGTTTTAGCAAACACGTGGTGGGTTATGAAGCGATAGCGAGAAGCAACTGGCGTATGGTGGATTCTGCGCGTTGCGTTCAGTGGTGCGATAGAACAGATGCCGGTTGCTTGTAGGGAAAAGGGATGTTCAAGCAATTCTGGGCCAAATGATAAACCGAATAGAATTATCATTACTCCAAGAAGTTTAAGCATAAACACTATGAACATACAATTCGTCATAATTGATGTTGGTAACTAAAATCATATACACTAGAGTCGCATCTTACGCGGTATGAATTTTGCTATTTCTGGCTTTAAAATTTATCAAATCATAGGGTTGACCCCTTGAAAAAAATCACAAAAAATCTAAGAGAAATCAGGTTCAAATACCACCTGTGAAAATTGAGGTAGACCGAGAATCCGCGTGAAAAGCGACCCCAGTATAACATATAATACATGAGTCTGAGAATACGTCTGCATCTCTACAGTTGAAACAGGAGGAATGTTCGTTAGTGTGACGGGAGAAGTTTTTGTGCGATTCACATCGTTAAAGACCATAGTACATTCTTTGACTATCATTTGACTACGTGACTTCTTATGTCTTTTATAAGTTTACGCAGACTTTTAGCCAACTGATAATACATTGACGTGGATATCGTGCCCACAGAATAAATATATGTCGTACTCATACAGAGTGTGCTATTTGCTTGAATGCTGTGAACCATTCAACCTTTATTAACCTTCCGGAACTCGCATCGTTGTAAAAAGTATAACACCTACGAAAAAGACCACCCTTGTCGTTCACTAGAGCAGCGGGACTGCGTAGGTGATCCAGGACCAAGCGAGTCCTGGAAGGTTAAATGAAAAATCAATAATTATTTTGACTAGAGTATGTATATAATCATAGGCCATCGCGTCTAATGACGGACTATTCAATAAATATTTAAATCTAGACCAAAATTTGAAAAGGGCGTAACAGTCAGTTTATTCTTCTTGGTTCTTCGTCTACGAATATAACTATATATGTGGACAAAAAATCAGAAGGAATAAATTTAAGTATTTTAGAAATGCAGAATAGAAAAACAAAGTTCATCTTAACATAATATTTTATTGTTATTGTTGTTGTTGTTGTTGTTGTTGTTGTTGTTGTTGTTGTTGTTACCTAAACTGGCGATTTTGATATGGGTTTGTATTACGGGTGCACGCTGACCCTCAATTCCAAAATTAGCTTAAGGATCATCACACTATAGGGGAACTGTTCCGTTTTCCATCTTACTGTACATATATTCATCTCATCGCAAAACAAAGAAATACAGCGCCAATCTCGTCGCTTCTTTTTGCTAACACGCGTGCTCACTGATGAAAAAAATCACAAAAATAAGAAACAAACCAAATTCCTTTTCATTGCTTTGTTTTTGATGAGATGGAAATAGGAGCTATGAGATGAAGTGCCGAACCGTTCCCCTACATCATACATTATACGATAAGGTAAAGTATCTGATTGTGGATCGGAAACCCAAATACCACACGTAACATCTTCCAAAAAGCACCTGGTTTCTATTCAGTTTCATTGAAGGCAATGGAAAAACATAAAAAAATTGCATCAAGATGTCAAAAACGTTCGAGTTGTGATCAATGTTTCATGAACATTGCAATGCAGTACGTGTATGACATTTGGAAACAAACAACCAAAGAATACTGCACTTTATGTTATAAACACGAAACAAAATCATCAAGTTGCATATTTTTTACCATGTAACTTCAATGCGTCTTTCAAAATTTATTTGTTTGTTTAAATTAAGTTGCAGATAAGTTGAGTGTGTCTTCTTGTTTAATTTAGCATCGTTCAACGTTTTGACAACTTACATTTTTTCCGGTGATGGTGCAATCAAGTAACATAAAACCCGAGTACAAAATTCATAATCGTATGGTTTTTATGGTGAGTCAACATGCAGTCCCTTCGAAGTGTTGAATGGTGCTGTGGTAGAGTGAAGGACTATCAGTCACAAGATCAATAAATCGAATCCAGTTTTTTTTTTTCTTCCGCTGTAGTATTTTGCAACATTATTGCAATTTTTCTGCGATCGAAGGATGGTTCCGTAGGCTCCACCTCTTGCGCTTTTTAGATTGCAAGAAATGTATATTTGATGACACAGACGCAAAGATTGTTTCTTTCCGAATAGTTGCAGCACAGTGAATTATTCAGTAGTGAAACAAGTTGTGCTTCTTGGGAACGGTTGTGGGTCTCCTGCATAACTTTTGAAACTGACGACAGATACAGCAAATTTAAGTATTTTAAAGCTTGTAGTTTGACAGCACAGATTTCTTAATGACAACAATAATGAGTAATGGAAATCTATAAAAAGATTCTCTGTGGATTCTGTCTAGCAGTAGATCTGGCACAGTAGTGGTTAAGTACCACATAGTAGCTAACAAATAAAAGAAAGGAAGGTTACGTAGGACTACGAGCTATATGTAATGGACCCTGTATTGCTTAGGGGCTGACAGAAGTGTTACGGTATATCTATTGTTTGCATCGCGGAACTTTAAATTGGTTTCTATATGTTTGAATTGGATTTACACATTCTGTATCCAAAAGACTGAAACATCAAATGAAATTTCCTCAAAAGATTCCGACTTTGGGTTTATTGACATTTGTGATTGGAAATGCGTCGATTTGAAGAAAATTAATTTTTAATCAACTCTCTTCTGTCAAATATGGCGGTCTTGATAAGAAACGATTTACGCTTTTTGATGCGCCTTTACAACCTCTAACAACAACCAAGCAATTGTCCAAATCTTGCGAGAAAATTTCACTATCTATTACTAAATGGTTGCAGACGCTATCACATCACGACATCGTGACGGTCGTTTGGATCGCCACCGACGACATCATTGCTAATTATATTTGCTGCGAAGAAAATAACAAATAAACTTCCGTTTATTATGGTGGTCCTGACAAGATCTTATTTACAACCACTGCACAGTGTTTTCTAACCCAGGAATTCGTGATCGAAAATGTTTTGGCCATGAAAAGTTGATTTTAGAGTCTCAGTGACTTCGGAGAAAAGTTTCAGTATGTTAAGCTCCATATTCTGGAAAAAAAATTTTTTTGACTAATCCCCCTAAAAGTGAGATGGAAATACACTTTCTTCCAATTATGAAGATACATCATTGGTGTCTTAGAGAAAGTTGTAGAAAAAGTTTTTAGGAAAAATTTTGCTATATAAATTTTATTTCTATCTGCTATAGAAGTCGAGATATGGGTCGTTATTTATGAACGACCACCAAAAACAGGTTTTTCACGATACTTTCGTCAATATATTTTTAGATTTTTCAAATGTTCTACAAAGATGTCCGTCGCGATAAAAAACATGAACCTTTCGAAGACGGTTTCTTCTTATTTTCAATATTGACGAAGTTATTGACGATTTTTGGTTCAAAAATGAGCATTTTGACATTAACTGCATACATGTAGGGGCCAAATGGGGCAGAATTTTATTTAGGTAATTGAAAGTATAACTTATGCTCTAATGGTTGCATTGCAACGTATATGTGACTTAGCTTCCCGTAAGTACCGTATGGATATGTTTTCTTCTTCTTCTTGTTATATATAAAAAATGAATTGGTCTGTACTGCCGTGAATCGCATATCTGTCCCATTTTTGCTGGGTTTCCTATTCATATGGGACAAATATGCGATTCACGGCAGTGTATTCCGCATAACTAAGAAACGGCTGGGTTCAAATTTTTTCATCACAATTTCCGATGGGCTTACATAATATTTTCTTATGTAAAAGTCACGACTTAAACTGAAAAAATATGAATAATTCAAATTAGAATTTGTATGGGTATTTTGTATAGGCATATCACAACACGCATTCTCACCTACTGTGCAAGACAACGTCTGCCGGGTCATCTAGTTCATGATAATAACACTTACGCCAGACCTGTGTCTTGTTTTAATGTCCAAATTTTGAAAATGATTATCGAATCGACGAATATTTTACAGAGAAATACCAATATATCGGGATATTGGTATTTCCAGAGAATTCTAAATGAAAAGAAATAAACTAAAATTTTTGGAACACTTTTCTGTTAACCTGTTTTGCAATATTGTGATGTTTTAGACGTAGCAAACCGACTTTTTATTATTCCGGGATATTTCGAAAAGTAAAGAGGTAAAACAAGTACCTTCGAATTGCTTTCATAAAATTATATTTAAACTTATGATGTTTGAGGCGTCGCTAACCATAGTTTCCATTCAAAAAAGATTACTGATTTACCCGATACTGCATTTCCTCTCATCAGCATTCCTGGCTATATGGTGATTTCTAAAATAATACAATTTGCCCAAATACACTGGGGTCGCTTTTTACGTGACTTTTTGATGATTTTTTTTAAATTACGCGTTGTTTCTTCCCGCGGAATTTGAAATTCATGTCAGTTCTGTAAAACATCCATCCATAATCATTTAGAAAATTTTGTAGTTGGCTAAATCATAGGTCTGGCGTAAGTGTAAAAACTAAAGATGACCCTGCAGACGTTGTCCTGCACAGTAGGCGAGAATGCGATCTACATTTTAAAAATTTCCATACAAATTTAATTTTCAATTTTTCATATTTTTTCCAATTTTGGTCGAGATTCTTACATGAGAAAATATTCTGTAAATCCGTCGGACATGTTGATAAACAAATTTGCTGAAGAAATGAAGAAAATCTATCCAGCCGTTTCTTAGTTATGCACAATACAGACCAAATCATATTTTATATATAACAAGTAGAAGAAGAAAAAGATGTTCATACGGCACTTAAGGTGAATCGCGTTGGAGTCCAATTAAAAATCGACATAGCGCTTTAAAGGGCACATAACTCGAAAAGTAAACGACAGGCAAAAGCGGAAAGTAGTTTTTCACCTTTGCTCACTTGCAGCACACACGAAAAAATGGTTTGCAGATGTGCTAACCGCCTAAATATTCACATTTGTGCGAGCAAAAACGCGAGGTGAGGGATAGCACGGCCATTGTGCCTGCCATTTTTGGACGCCGCCGTAACTCACCTTAAGTCAAGTTATGTCACATATATGTTGCAATGCAACCATTAGAGCATAAGTTATACTTTCAATTACCTAAATAAAATTCTGCCCCATTTTGCCCCTACATGTATGCAGTTAATGTCAAAATGCTCATTTTTGAACCGAAAATCGTCAATAACTTCGTCAATATTGAAAATAAGAAGAAACCGTCTTCGAAAGGTTCATGTTTTTTTATCGCGACGGTCATCTTTGTAGAACATTTGAAAAATCTAAAAAATATATTGACGAAAGTATCGTGAAAAACCTGTTTTTTGGTGGTCGTTCATAAATAACGACCCATATCTCGACTTCTATAGCAGATAGAAATGAAATTTATATAGCAAAATTTTTCCTAGGAACTTTTTATACTACTTTCTCTAAGACACCAATGATGTATCTTCATAATTGGAGGAAAGAGAATTTCCATCTCACTTTTAGGGGGATTAGTCAAAATTTTTTTTTTCCAGAATATGGAGCTTAACATACTGAAACTTTTCTCCGAAGTCACTGAGACTCTAAAATCAACTTTTCATGGCCAAAACATTTTCGATCACGAATTCCTGGGTTAGAAAACACTGTGCACTGTTCCGGTAACCAAGTTGTGGAGAAGGGACTGACTTCTAAAGAGCAAAGACTAACGCCACTATGTTCAGTCACGAATGCTTTTAGCTGTAATTTATTTGAATTTTAGTTAAGAAAATTATTTTGAGCTTTTTAGTGGAATGTCTTCACTTGTCACAAGACGAGTTTATACAATCCCATTGAATTCAACCACTTAATTGTATCTTGACAGATACGTATTTCGACCTCAACAGTAAGGCCATCTTCAGTGTCTCGTCGAGTCGAGTCAAGTACGAGACACTGAAGACGGCCTTACTGTTGAGGTCGAAATACGTATCTGTCAAGATACAATTAAGTGGTGAAATTCAATGGGATTGAATAAACTCGTCTTATGACAAGTTGAATTTTAGTTTTAGACATAAGAAACGCTTTCTCACACTTACATTAATCAGTCTTCGAACAACTATTTTGGTTACGCTAAACGCTGTACCAATTCCTGCACACGTCTAATATGGATGATTTAGGTTAGTTTGGATACTTCGAAAACTTATTTTAAACTTACAGTTTCGGCTAGTTAGCTTTAGAACTGACGATGCTAATAACTATAGACATTTAACAAATTTAAAGACTTGGTTTAGGTAACAACAAATTGTAGTAATTTTCAAATTCTTCTGCTCTGACTGCTTCTGCCTATTTGCTCTGATGACTGTACTGCTGTTTTTCGGAAAAACGGAAATCGTTTTTTCCTTCTCCTACTTTTTCACCTACTGCAACACAGGGCTACCAACTTGACGTCAGTATGTTTATGCATCATCGATCTCACCAGAATCATCATGCACGGGCGCATCATGTTCAACAGTGCTGCCAGTGACATCATCCCCCCGTAACACTGGTTACCATCACCTGATCAGTTTTACCTCCATATTGTACCTAACACTATCAACCTAGCGACTGACCGACGCAACACCCCCTTCGCAGTTTCTATAAGCGCTTGACGTACTACTCGTCCTCGAGTCCTGCTGTTCCTTCGAGACTCATCTACCACTACCACAAGATCTCCCACTGTCAGCGGTTTAACGTCTGCATGCCATTTTGATCTTCTAGTCAGCGTTGGCAAATACTCCCTAGTCCATCGCCTCCAGAACATGTCCAACTGCAATTTAATTTGGTTGTACGAACTTTTCAACGCATTCACAGGGTCCGTTGGTTCCACTACTGGTTGGCGCACTCCACTAGAGCTCCCGAGAAGGAAGTGGTTTGGGGTCAATGCCTCACATTCGTCAGATTCTAGGGGAAGGTATGTAAGAGGCCGGCTGTTGACAATTCCCTCGGCTTCGACCACTAATGTTTCCAATCCTTCATCATCGAGTTTTCTGTTGTTGTTATAGGCTGTCTCCAGAGCGTCTTTTGTAGAACGTACCAACCTCTCCCACGATCCACCCATGTGTGGTGTTCCAGGGGGATTGAATAACCATTTCGTGTTGGTGTTGGTAAACGTCGCTTGTAAATCTCCTTCGATCTGCTTCATTTGATCAGTTAGTTGTTTGTTAGCACCCACAAAATTCGTGCCATTATCCGAATATATTTCAGCAGGCGCACCCCGGCGGCATACGAGTCGGCGAACACATTTAACACATGACTCAGTACTCAAACCGTGAGCCACTTCTACGTGTATCGCGCGTGTTGTCATGCATACAAACAGAGCTATCCAGCGTTTTGCATCACTTCGACCAATTTTGACGATTAGAGGTCCAAAAAAGTCCAGACCTACGTAGGTGAACGGTCTAGTAAACGTTGCCATTCGTGCCATCGGCAAAGAAGCCATACGTGGAATCTTCGGTGTCGACTTATACACTTTGCACCATTGACAGCTTCTCTCTACTCTTCTGACACTAGTTCTTAATCGAGGAACATAGAAACGCTGGCGAATTTCATTTACAATCGTCTCTGAATTTCCATGGCGAAAGCGATAGTGATAATCTTCCATCATAAGACTGGTGAACCGATGACTGCGTGGCAGAATAATCGGAAACTTCACGTCTTTCGCCACATTTGGTGCTGCTCCAATCCTCCCATCGATTCGCAAAACTCCATATTCGTCAATTACTGGAGACAACTGACAGAGGCTGCTGGATTTTTCTAAAGCTTCTTGCTGTTCTTGAGGCTTATTCAAATTATTAGTTATCTGTACAAGCTCATCCGTGAAGCTCTGCCACTGTACAAGACGAATCAACGTACGCTCTCGCTTTTGCAATTCCTCGGTTCGCAGGTGTCCTCCAATGAGCGCCTCTTTCCTTTTCCTTCTACTCAAATTATCGACATATCGATGGACCAAAGCAGCAACCCTGATCAGTCTGTTGAGTTTCTCCAAATCAAAAATTTGTTGCGGTACCTTGAAACCATGATGCACGTTACAAAGGACGTATCTCTTCATTAGTAGGTTGTACTACGCGTTCGGGGCCCTCCTTAGCCGTGCGGTAAGACGCGCGGCTACAAAGCAAGACCATGCTGAGGGTGGCTGGGTTCGATTCCCGGTGCCGGTCTAGGCAATTTTCGGATTGGAAATTGTCTCGACTTCCCTGGGCATAAAAGTATCATCGTGTTAGCCTCATGATATACGAATGCAAAAATGGTAACCTGGCTTAGAAACCTCGCAGTTAATAACTGGGGAAGTGCTTAATGAACACTAAGCTGCGAGGCGGCTCTGTCCCAGTGTGGGGATGTAATGCCAATAAGAAGAAGAACTACGCGTACTTGCTTCGGCCAGTTTTCCTCGGAAAGTTGTAGAAACTCGGGACCACGGAGCCACGAACTATCCTTCGCCGACCATGCGCCCTTTCTCCACTTCGTCGCCTCATCTGCCAGATTAAGCTTAGACGGGATCCATCTCCAATCTTCAACGTTGGTTAATGTTAGCAGTTCTCCAATACGACAAGCTACATATTGCTTGTATCGCCGTCCATCTGCTCTTAACCAGGACAGCACGGTTGCTGAATCACTCCAAAAAAATGTCGTTTGATCTGCAGAGTGTGGCTGTCCTCGATTAATTTAGTTAAACGAGCGCCTAGGACCGCGGCTTGAAGCTCTAGCCGTGGTACTGAAAGTGGCTTCAAAGGGGCCACCTTTGTTTTCGCAGTCACGAGACTGCAGTATGCAATACCTTGAGAATTTGTTATTCGGAAATATGCCACAGCGGAGTAAGCTGTTTCGCTCGCATCAACAAACACGTGCAGTTCCAGATTATGGTAGTGATTGCTGGTTGCACCTTCAAAATAGCAACGCAAGACACGGATAGTATTAATTTCGTTCAATAGTCCGATCCACTTTATCCAACCTTCATAAACTCTGTCGTCCATCTTTTCGTCCCACAGAATTCCAGACCGCCATACTGCCGCTAACCGCAAGTCGAGCATATCTGTATATAGCCCTCCATATACAGATGTGCTCGACTTGCGGTTAGCGGCAGCATACCTCCTGCAACAAAATTTTCCCATGTACGAGAATCACTCCCAATAACCCGAGAGGATCAAAAAAGGCCATCAAACATTTTAACATTTGCCTCTTTGTCGGTCGCTCGCCACTCTTTATAATTTTAATAACTTCGTCCTTTACGTCCGTAGCAAACGCCAATGCATCCACGGTAGTTATCCAAAGCATGCCTAACACACGATCGCATCCATATTCGTCGCTCAAACTAAAATCCTTGTGTTGGACAAAGTTGGCTTCACCGAGGTCGCGCAATACTTCTTCTCGGTTCGACCGCCAGTTTCTAAGCTCAAATCCTCCCTTTCCGTGGATAACACGCATCTCTTTTGAGAACCGTATGGCGTCTTCGATGTTGTCGTAGCTTTCCAATGAATCATCATCATAATGGTTTCTTACGATTCCCTCTACTGCGCGTGGGTATTTGTCTCTGAACTCGTTTGCGTTTTTGTTTTTTATGTAGGTACTTCGCGGACGCTGGCGAACAGGCTGATCCAAAAGTTGCAACATCCATGATATACACGTCCGCGGGCTTCGATGTGTCCGTGCGCCACAAAAACCTTTGCGAGTGCCTGTCTGCGGATCGAATGGAAATCTGATGATACATTTCTTTTATGTCAGCTGAAACTCCAACTTGGAATTGACGGAACCGCATAAGTATAGCAGGTAATGAACACAATGGGTCAGGTCCCCTGAGCATCATTGAATTAAAAGACACGCCATCAACTTGGGCACGGCCATCCCACACCAGGCAAACTTTCAATTTGCGCGGATTGAAAACAGCGCCTAGCGGTAAGTACCACACTCGCTTCAAATCTGCTGTAGTCAGTTCACCTAGGGTAGCTCGATGCGCATATCCCTTTGCTTCGTACTCCCTCAGCTGTTTCTCCAGATTTTGGCGCAATGACGGGTCTCGGGTCATCTTTTTTTCAAGGCAATTCAATCGCCTCAATGCCATAGCGTAGCTGTCAGGAAACTCTATATTATCAAACAGCCCTGTTTCAAAACGATTTCTTGCTTCGACATAACATTCAATTCATTTTTCGCTCCAACATCATCTAAGGCAAAGTAGTTTTTTACCGTTTCATGTAAGTTCGAATCTATGTCTCCGTTGCATCCACAATGACAGTAGAGCTACATCATTTGACAATCGGTTCCGTTACCTCCATAAACACACCATCCTAATATTGTCATGAGACGAGTTTGTACAATCCAATTGAATTCCACCACTTAATTGTATCTTGACAGATACGTATTTCGACCTCAACAGTAAGGCCGTCTTCAGTGTCTCGTACTTGACTCGACTTGAAGAAAATGATCGCAGCTTACACTATTTATACTACGCATAGGTATAATAATTTATCTAGGTACATTTACTACGGTGCTTACTTCTACTCGCTTGTTGTGCTTAATGATTAGGTAGAAACTTGAAGAGCCAGGAGCTACCTTTTCCTTGATCTTCATTCAACAACCGCGTTTGTACCTGTCGGTAGATTTCCAAGCTCTCGCAACATCAAGTTTCCACGGAGAAGAGACATTTCTTAAAATTTTAATGTTTGATGTCGTAATTAAATGATTTTCCTAACATACATGTTCAGCTACCTTAGACCTAAACTCATAATTTGATCCCTTATCAGTTTCCCTCTTAGCCTTACTTACTTCTGCAATATCTTCTTTGAACCTTTTTTTTTTTTTTACAAGGGAGAATGCATTTACACACTAACCCAGTACACGTGCATTGTAGTTGCCAAACTACCACACGGAAGTGTACTGGAGTGTCGGACTCGACCATACCGGTAATACCGACTAAACTCCCTTGGGCTCCACCTCCGCAGTACTACTTCTGGGGGGATGGCAGTACTAAGCGTACTCGCTCATTATCGCTCACACAGGCACTCGTCCCACGCGAGACTGACTTAGGTGCTCGCACACCATTCACTCCATTTGAGTCTTACTTGGATGCTCTCCCGGGTGCTCCGCTGCCATGCCTCGAGGTGTCAATAGCGGTAACTGCCTGGGCCTACAGATATTACGCTACGACACTCCTGCCTCAGCACGAGCAGATCAATCACACCACTGCCGAAGCAGACCACACGCTACCCTGCCGAAGCAGGGACACTCCCCATGCACCACATGTGCACAACTGTAGGTGTGTGGGTACAACCCACTGCTACCCTGCCGCCGAAGCAGCTTCTCCAAAGACCATTCGCTCCATGTGACCCTTTTCGGGTGCTCACTCTAACACTCCACTGCAATGCCTCGAGGTGTCGATGGGTACCTCGACTCCTACCTCAGCATGTGCAGTCCATACTCAGACTTCTGCTGCGCTTCGAGGTGACAATAGCGGTGACGCGCTATGACACTCCTGCCTCAGCACAAACAGATCACTCACTCCCTGCCGAAGCAGCTCACGCGCTACCCTACCGAAGTAGGGACACTCCCCATGCCAATTGGCACTCCCTGGGCTTGTGCTTTTGAAGCGGCACACAGTCGCTTTGATAGAGTCTGATTACGGGCACTTGTGGTTTTTTGGGAGGGATTTTAGCAGAGCCCACTGCTAAATCCCACCACGCCCTAGGCAGTTCTCCTTCTTTGAACCTTACATCTTTTTGTTTGACCTACATATACTTTATCACACTGTGAATAATTAATTTGATAAACCCCTGCCTTATTTAACATTTCTACTTTATCCTTTGTGGAGCCCAACAGTGTCTTCAGTTGATTGCTTGTGCTGGAGAATACTAAATCGATGCCGAATTTCCTCAGTCGCTGGCGTAGCTGGTGGGTGATGTGTTTATCATAGGAGACCGACACCCTCTTCAGCGGTTCATCGATCGGTGTCAGTGTTGTCAGTTCGTTTTTCCGTAGGTTCCTCTGCTTCTTGTTGATGATTGCTTGTATTGTTCTTTCCTTGTATCCGTTAATCCTCGCTGTTTCCATGATGTGTTGTAGCTCCTTCGTTTTTCCTTCTTCGCTCAGGGGGATCGTCTACATCCTGTGGATCATGTGATGAAAAGCTGCCATTTTATGCTGATGGCAGCTTTTCATCACATGATCCACAGGATGGCCACTGGAACGATGCGAAAGAGTAGTAAACTATCCGACTGTCTGTGAGAATGACTCTCCGAAATATCGACCCGTGGCGTTATAGTAGTATTGGATTTCGACGAATGTAGTAATGGATGATGACGGTATTGACATCCGTTGAGCCCACAACGATTTGAACTCCTACAGCTTCTTCTTCCGTGATCGTTGAGACACGTACGACAAAGTTCTCTGCTCTGGATCAGCTTCCATCTTTCGTCGACCGATAGTTGTTTAAAGCTTTCACAGTCAACGATTCTATGGCCTGTCGAATGACACCCGTTACACAGTTTCGGCGGCTCCACACCACTATCTGAATCACCGATATGAGTATGCAGGGCTCCATGTAGTTTCGGATTAAACTTCTCAACTGTACCGCTTTTAGCACTCAAACCGGCGTACACAGTTACTTTACTCACTGCCAAAACAACACCTGACATAAAATCCGCGAAATGTTTTAAGTTCACTTCTGAAAACTGCTGAAGATGACTGCCCCACTGCATCTTGACGTGGCCCGGTAGTTTAGCCACTAACTCCGAAAGTAACGACGGATTCGAGAGGTGAGCGTATTGTTCTGCTGCCTCCAGGTGGTCACACAGACTTTGGATGCCCACGCCGAAATCTATAAGCGTCTCTAGCTTCTCGAGTTTCGGCGTAGGAACTTGCCTAACTTTCTCCAGGAGTGCGTTGATTAAAATTTCAGGCCTTCCGTATAACAAATGTAGAGTATCAATTACGTGCGGAATTTTTATTTTTGATGACTTTTAAAAAATGCGCCAAGTACGAGACACTGAAGACGACCTTGCAGTTGAGGTCGAAATATAATATGAAAAAGTAATACGAGGTGGTGGAATTAAATGGAATTGTACTAAACTCGTTTTATGACAGTGCATTTTCGAATGTTATTCTGAGGTTTCCCATCCATTTTGTAAATGCGTGAATACTTGTATTAATTATAACGAAAGATCATGAAATTGATTTCAAATCTAAAAAGCTAAAAAAATCAAGCTAAAGTCGAAAACTTTATGTATTATGTATTAAATTCCATTTATAGGCAATGCGAAACAGTCTTGGCTTTGAGAATTGAACGAATTGAATTGTCTTTATTTGAGAGGCAATCAGCCCTTGGCTGGCTCACCTCTAAGAGAATTGAACGAGAGTTATTACAGATTGACAACAAATTTTCCATAAACAATCACCGAAAAAAAACAATTAAATAAATCAGTAATTGCAAACCTTCCAAAAATGATGGAAAGGAAACTGGGGTAATATGCACCTCCGGTGAAAAACGGCCCTTTGATATTTTTGAGAATGTTTTCGACAATTTCTACATAGTGTTTAATACAGGGCATGTAGTTCAGATCTCGAACTAACAATCCAGCTGTAAACATTTATTGAAATTAGTTTGAAACACCGCTAAAAACATCAAAAGGTCGTTTTGCCACAGGGGTGCATATTAGCCCAGTTTACCCTATTGCTAAACATTGCCAAAAAAATTGCGAATATGTATATATTTACAATTGAAACTCATTATTTTAAAGAAAATTTCTTATTCTGTAGGAGAGTTTATATTTTAGTCATTTTACCAGTCTTTCCCCAATGCAATGGAAGCAGTCACTAGCAAATAACAATGCAAAAACAACATGATGAGAAAAGGCGACGATAATATTACCATCGAAGACGACGACGTCAACTGCCTCGATAGCGGCGATAGGAGTTGCGCGCCAAAACAAACCATCTCTCGTAATCGGTGTTCTTCTCGCATGGACTCTACTTTGCCTCGTGCGCCTATCGCCACAGCATGGCGCAGCGTTGGGCTCTTACATTGGTGTCTGTGTGGATTCAGCCCGTTGTTGGTTTCGTTTGCGTGTTCTGCTGATCTGACCGACCAGTGAACGGGCGCAACAGCTGCCCGGTGCGCGAGTTCTAAACAACTACTTGCTGACTCGGCTTTGAGGCGTCTGGCTTTATGGCACGGGAGGCAAAAATAACATTCGTTCGGTTCGTGTTTCTCTCCGCATTGCATACGTCTGCGTCACAACGTTTGCGCCTCGTCGTAAGTAGCTGACGGCCAGTGATTCTCGCGTAAATTGTCTAAAATTAGTCGTTCGTTGGCGCACTGCGCGACTAAATCGTTACTAATCGAAGTGGAAGTATCGGTCTATTCAACCGACTAAGTGATTGATCTGCTGCTGGGGAAGATTAGTGAATAAAATAGTTGTTTTGGTCGTAGCCGCAGTGACCTTGTGCTTCAGTTGACAGGCGTTTGTTGATTGTTTTGCCGTCCAGGGTGTTGTGATTGCGAACTTCTCCCAACGAACCATTCAAGATGGCACCGCCTATCGCAGCGACCACCGCTGTGGCGTGTATTCCCGGTAACGCATCGGCACTGGTGGAAGTGATCGGTTCCAGCAGCACGGTTTCTCCGGCCGTAGTCGGTGGGGGACCATCCCTGCAAAGCAAGAACTGCCATTTCAACGCTGACACGATCAAGCTAATCGACTGCGTTCAAGCCCGGCCGGCTTTGTGGCACCGTAAACACCTCCGGCAGCGCGTGCAGGTCGCGCATCGCGGCTGGGAGGAGATTCGTAAAGCGTTCAAGGCTAATGACGGTGAGTTTACGCGCGGTGGTGCGCTCGCGGGGATATACCAGTTGGGGTAAACAAAACAGGGTTTCACAAACATATGTTGCAATTCTCATATTATTCTTTTGAACAGGGGTTGACAAGTTACCCAAGCAACCAGAAGTTCGGATGAGAAGGGCTATTTTGGCTTAATCAGCTCTCATTTTAAGTAATTTTTTGTATGGTGGGAGCGTAAAAGTGAACTTTAAAGTTCCGTTAAGGGTGCTTGGAACTTGATGTGAACCATAGTGAACCAATTAGTTCGGTTAAGAGTAAATTTAAGTAAAATCTGAACTTCTGGTTGCTTGGGTAGTATTTTCGAGTTATACAAGAAATGAAGTGGGGCTCGAAATTCAGGTATGTTCCGTTTTCATCAACACGGTCCGTGAGTTTCAGTTGATAAAATCGGAACAGTGACAAAATCAGAATAATTTTCTTAGACGATTTTTTTAAGCTAAAATTTTAGTAAAAATGATTTATTGCTGGTAAAATGTGAGATTTTCAGGTTCTAACATTTTTAAATGCTAAAGGAACGTCCATAAACCACGTGAACATGCTAGTGGGTGGCAAGGGTTAGTGAAAAGACATAGGAAATATATATTTATCATCAATGGTGACTGGTTGAGGTTCCTGACAAGTAAGGAGTGCATCAAGGGAACGTCCATAAATGATGTTACGAAAAATTAACCATTGTCAATCTCTCCTCCATTCATTGTCCCACTTTTTGTATGAAATTTCATATAAATTGATATGAGTAGTCACACTTTTAGAAACCCTCTCTCTCCCTCTCCTCCGCGTGACGTAATTTATGAACGTTCCTTAAGATAAGGTGGCATCCGTTGATAACATAACAATAAATTTGAAAATATTTGAGCTCCTTAACCCTTTCGGGACGGATGGGTCATAAATGCCCAGCGTTTGAGATTGGCTGTGAAAAACTACCGAAGAAAGCTAGGTCCCCAGTTTCTTCAGCAAAAATGTTCATCAGGATGTCGGTTACCCAAGAAAAATATTGGAGGTCAAGTTTGACTATACCCTGAAGACCTAGATATCCAAAACCTTGGAAAGATTTTGCTTCTGACAGCTTGTAGATGAATCTGAAATATTTGGATCCTATATCACATTGTTTAATAAATCTGAACACTCAATCAAGTTTAGTCATCTTGATCGTTGAGACAGTGATTAGTTTTCTGAAATACGAGATGCTCAAGGTTCTCCAAAACGTTTTCGAATTCAGCTTACAGTATCTACCAAATCAACCAAGGCTTATGCAAAGTCATCATCATCGTCATATACCCAATCCAATAGGCACATGCGCATCATTTAAATCCAGTTTTCTCAATGATGGTCAAGGTATTCCAAAACGTTCCCAAGTTCAACCCAAAGTATCTACCGGACAAACAAGGCTCCATGCAATGTCCTCAACATCGATATGTACCCAACATGGTCCAATAAGCATGTGCGCACCATGTAAACTCAATTTGAGATGTTCAAGGTACTCCAAAACATTCTCGAGTTCAGCTCAAGGTATCTACCAGGTCAATCAATCAAAGTTTTTGCAATGTCTTTGACATAAACTTAATATATCCAACAGGAATAATGTAAACACAATTTTCTGGAATACGAGGTGTTCACGGTTAGATCCGGTCCGGTCTAGAATATTATCGTTTGGGAAAAATTCTAGATTCCCTGGGCATAGCGTTCCCTTTCTACTTGGCTCACAAGATACATACTCATGCAATGGCGGGCATAGAAAAGCTTTCAATTAAAAACTGAGGAAATGTTAATAGAATACGTTGAGTTGAAAAGCCGGCCAAGTTCCAGTTGGAATGTAGAGCCATAGCAAAAGAAGAAGAAGAAGATGTCCAAGGTCATCCAAAATGATCTTGAGTTAAGATCAAGATATCTTTTAGATGCACAATAACTAAGGAGGTGTTTGTGTCGAGCAATTTAGCTGCGGACTTTTTTTGTTTAGGCGTATAACGGACTTGGATGATTACATAAAACAATACGACTTCCAGAATATTTTAGCCAACCGTAAAGGCCTGCAATGGCTAGAACAAGTGATGATTGAAGTCATATAAGCTAAATGGTTTCACTAACATCATTCATAGGTTGGATTATTGGATAGGTCAAAGCCGTTTTGAAAATTCGGTAGTGAAATGATCTGAGATCCATGACGTTTTGAAGAAATGTAATAAAGTCGGTATTGAGATGTGGAACAGAAATTCTTGGCAAATTGTTCGAAAAGACTATCAAAGTAACCGTGAAAATATTTTTTTACGGCATCATTGTTCCAACGACTCGATATCGTGTCTTAGAACATCAACTCATGGAGGGTCCACAGTAGCTTGTAAAAGAATTAAGTGATATCCTACCAGCTCGATGGAACTGCTGCAATGTTTATGATGTTATGCACGGATATACACTGGCTGACATAATAAAGTGCTCATTTGCCGTTTTTCATACAAAATGGTCTTTGGACTTTGGAGCTCTAGACCTCGGTTACCCGTGAATCGATTTGGCTGAAAACTTGACCAGGGCTCAGATATAACTTGAATTTTAACATATCTATGTTTCGAGCATATTGACTCACAGGGTTAAAAATTATTGCGGTAATACCAACGTGAATTTTTTGGCAAAAAATTGTTTTTCAAATACCTCGAAAACTACATCTCTAAGTGTACAGGTATATATAGCAAACTTTTTTGTATTGGCAAAATACGCGTTTTTGCTGAATATGTCATCAGTCTACAATCTATAGAATTCAAGATATTTAAAAAATAAATTTTTGCCAAAAAATTCACTTTGGTAATACCGCAATAATTTTTTAACCTGTGAATCAATATGGTCGAAACTTAGATATGTTAAAATTCAAGTTATATCTGAGCTCTGGTAAAATTTTCAGCCAAATCGGTTCACGGGAACCCGAGATCTAGAGCTCCAAAGTTGACCATTTTGTATGAAAAACGGCAAGTGGGCACTTTATTATGCCGGCCAGTGTATCATTTAGGACTAGGGAGGTCTAACCGGTAGTACCGAAACCGGCAATACCGGTATTACCGGCCAATTTTGGGTACCGAAAATACCGGTATTAGAGACGGAAAATACCGGTATGTTCGGTATTTTAAATTTTGCTGTCAGTATAAACAATCTCGAATAATTTTCACCTACTTATATCAGCTCAACTGTCTGTAATCGCATATCTGTCCTATATAAACAGGAAATCTAGCATAGATGAGACAAATATTCGGTTACAAGCAGTAAAGACTCATTGAGAAAAAAATATAACAATTAAATGCGCGCATGAGTAATTTTGCCCAGGTAAGCATCATTGAGGACGTTTACGCTACAACAAAAATCGGTCAACATCGTCATTAATCATACATGTTGCTCCATTCTCTTAGCCATCTGTAAAACTATAAATGACTTTTTCTTCAATGAACATTGTTGATATCGCCGAGAATTTTCCCACAATGTATGAAATTGTGCTGTTCAAGCTGTTATGGAATTACTGCTCTGTGAGTTTTGCATTCTATATGAAGCCAACGTGGCGCTTCAATTTACGTTGGAACAATTATCAAATCAAGATACAGAAATTTCCGCCACTATTTCGATGCTTTTAAGGAATGAATCCAAGAAAGACGATCCAAATACGCCGATCTTTTTGCTTTTTTGAATGATTCTGCCTTGAAGCAATAATCAGAAACAATTTTGACATATTCTTCGAGTCATCCAGAGCTACTTTGATTAGGCAAGCGTATGGGATCTTGAAGCGTCTTATAAATCCTGATGCGATCGTTGAAACTAAGACAACGACCATACGACGATCGGTATGAAGAAGATGCCTCTATGCATATTTTTCTGGTTTATCGGTCAAAGTATTAATTTCGACTGTAGTTTAATGATTGGGAGATGGCTTTTTAGTCTTGACAAAATCAAAACACTGTTATTTAATCTTGTCCAACGTTTCGGTCCGTTTGGGACCTTCCTCAGGGACTCAATTCTTACAGGTTTATCCTCAAGCAGAACCACAGTTGAGGATAAACCTGTAAGAATTGAGTCCCTGAGGAAGGTCCCAAACGGACCGAAACGTTGGACAAGATTAAATAACAGTGTTTTGATTTTGTCAAGACTGAAAAGCCATCTCCAAATTATCGGTTAAAGAACAATTTGTGAAGAGACTGTAGCAGAGCAAAACACTTGCGTTGCTGGTGGCAAATACGTTGACGTCAGGATCCTTGCGTAAGTAATTCTCCTACTATGAATCGGAAGGGATTAAGGGCAAGTATTTGACACTGATTTTTGACGGTCTTGGAACCATTCATCCTACCAACCGAAGTAGGACCAAATAGGGCATTATCAGTTTGGCAACATTGCTAACAAAATCCAATACGGATTGGGAGATGAGTCGCTCAGTATGTAATGTTTACTTAAGTTTCGCTTTGCCCAGCTCAACAAGCAATGATTTTAACATTTGAAGTTTGTCAACAAATATTGTTTTTCATCCAAAAGTCCAAATAAAAAGCTTTTCTTTTACTACCTGTAATTTTCACAAAAACCGGTATTCTACCGGTATTACCGGTATTGACTCCATCAAATACCGAATACCGGTATTTGACAAAAAAGGCCAATACCGACCACCCTATTTAGGACTTGTTTGACCGGGTAGATCACATGTTCTGAACTCAAGGACGTTTTGAACAACCGAAACGGCCTGTAGTAGCATGTAATAATAATGAGTGAAATAAAATCTGCTAAATGGATCTGCTGGGATGTTCAACGATGCATGGATACATCGTCCAGGACTTGGTTGATCGGGTAAATCACATGTTCTGAACTGATTTGAACTCAAGGATATTTTGGAGAAACTAAAAGGCCTATAGTTGCGTGTAGAAGTAATGAGTGAAATATTATCAGCTCAATGTACCTGCTAAGATGTTCAACAATGCACGAATACGTCGTTCAAGGCTTGGTTGATCGGGTATATCACATGTTCTGAACTCCAGGGCGTTTTGGAGACCCTGAAATAGTTTACGTTTATTCAAAACTCGATCAATTTATGTCTTTTGATCACATAGATATTTTTGGACATAAATCCCAGCTTAGGGGATTTTGTTTGTAGACAAATTTCCTAATGCATTCGAGGGTATATTCTCCAGAACAGTTTGGATGGCCTAGAACATCCGAAAAAGTTTCTCAACGATTTTTCGGTTATATCAGAACGCCAGATAACAATGTAATCCTTCCTCCTGAAGTAATAAAGTGCAAACAAACCCGCATCTTGTATCTTTTATTTCGATGGGGAGAAGTCGGTAAAGAGAAACCTTGTCTTGTTAGTTACGGCTTTTTTACCGCTAGTGCTTGAAATACTATAAATACATCATTTGGCCAGACACTAACCCAAGTTATTTAATTTTAAAATCTAAATCTAAAAAAAAAAATATTGAATTTTCTTGTTGATAAAAACGGAATAGTTTTGTTGACGAAATCGGAGAGTGATAAAATCGGAGCGTGACAAAATGGGAACGTGATAAAATCGGAACATAGCTGTACTATGTATTGCAACGACAGTCCGGTCCACACTAGTTTGTAGGAAATGTTTGATCGAATATCAATTCCATGTTATTACGACAACACAGACTTCTCGAGTTTGGCGAGTATGAAGTTTCGCGAGAATTTGTGCATAAATGTTATTGATAAATTGATCTGAAAAAAATTAAAATTTATATCCATAATCCCTTTTATTTGGAACTTTATTTTTTATAGGATAATTGCTCAGAATAAAAATTTACATCAGAATTTTTCAAGAAGATTGTTTGTTTCCACTGAAGAACCTTTTTGTCTCGTCAGATGTTTGATGTGAGTTTGATATTGCTGGTCAATTGAAGCAAGAGAATACGACAATGCTGTTGAAGCGGAGATTCGTATCTGAAATTATAATCCAACGATGACATTGAATGGAAAAGTACTAACTGGTCTAATGACAAGTGAAAATATTCCAGTCAATATCGTCTAAAAGCAATTGCCCATTCGTTTATTTGTCCTCATTCGATACATTCATTAAAGTATCGTCTTGTGTCAAAAGCAGAAGACCACAAGCTTTATCGGACACTTCTTACATCTCACCAGGTTTTCGACGCTTCCGAAAGGATTTATTAAGCTCATTGATAAATTTAAGTATATTTATTTCACCCTATAATTTAATCGGGTCCACCGCGTTGTTTTTGCCACAGAGATGATTCTTCGAGATGTATAGCATTCAAGTAGTCACTTTAACATGATACATATCACAAAACTACAGGGGTTAAAGGATGCGTGAACATACCGTTCCATTGGGCTTAATCCGAAATATTTTTGGAAATTTGTCAATAGCAAAAGGAAAAATTCATCCATACCAAGTAATTTGATGTACGATAACGACGAAGTAAATACATCTGTGGAACTATGTGAAATGTTCGCCAATTTTTTTGCATCAGTGTTCCAGCCAGTGCAAGCAACAGACGCCGAAGCCGTACCTCTGGACCTTCTTAATTTGCCAATATTCGAGGTTACTCCTGAAATGATTATCGCTGCTGCCAAAAAGTTGAAAAGCTCCGTCTCCTTTGGTCCTGATGGCATCCCATCTGTTGTGTTCTGCCGTTGTGCAGCTGTTTTTGCTGAGCCGCTTTCCTCCATTTTTAATCGCTCACTGGACGAAGGCATTTTTCCGGACATTTAGAAGCATATGTTTCCGGTCTACAAAAGTATCGGAACCATGGTGTGATCCACTTAATCTTCCTCCATATCCTGAAAGAAGACGAAAGCTGCAGCAAGCGACATTCGTGTCACACAAAATAATCAATAAAGAGCAATAAAAAAATAAGAAAATTTCCATAAAAAAATTTAATAAAGCAATATAGCTGATGAAATTTTACATGAACTTTAAACGCTTTTAAAGAAGGGGTCATCTATGGAAAAAAAAGCACAGTTTGATTGATTTTTTATTTTTCTTTATGGAAATTTTCTTTTTTTTTATTGCTCCTTATTGATCATTTTGTGGAAATTTTTAATTCATTATAAAAAAAATATATTTATTTTGTGGAAAATTTTGTAATTTTTTATTGCTAATATTGATTAATTTATGGAAATTTTGTATTTTTTTCGTGGAACATTTTGATTTTTTATGGAAAATTCTTCTAATATAATTGCAATTTTTGCTATTATTTTTTTATATTTTTTTTATTTCTTGTTTTGTGGAAAATTCTTAATTGTTTATGGAAATTTTGTTTTATTTGTGGAAATTTTATATTTATCTATTGCTCATACTCTGATTTTTTTTATTTTTTATAGAACAAAACCTGCCAAAGCCGTCTTTCCCCCTAATTGTTTACGGGAAATTTCAATTTTTTTAGAGGGAGTTTTTATTTACGTCCCACTGAGTTGAATATTGGGAAAGTATTCGTTAAAAACTTAATAAATCGTACTTTTTTATTTACATAGAGATTTGACCATTTTTCTAGCTTGAGCTTGAGCTTGAGCTTGATTGACTGCTCGTAGTTGCTACTCCATTATGACCAGATCAGCTGTTCTTGCACAGGGAACCAACAGATGTTTGCTTGGGACTAGCACACATCTTCAATGTACAAGTACTGGTGATCTCATTTGTTAGGTCATACTGGCGCCTGCCACGTCAGAATGCAAGTCAATGTAGGGAAGGGGGAGGAAATGATGATGCAATCACTCGCCCACTGCAAGCCGAATATACCTCTGCACTTGCCACGAGTTCATGCGGAATTTGTTGGAATTTATAGGTTAGGTTGGAGAGGCAGGGGTCCGTCTTGGTTAACGAGCTGCCAATGTGATAGATAGGAGAAGGTTACTGATGGAATTTCTAATTGAATGTAGGAAACGAGCTCTATAGTTCATTTCCAATTCTAGCAGATTACTGATAGAATACTCAAGTTGGAGGTATAGGAATAGTAATGGAAACGGTATGGAAGTCCATTTCCAGTTCTAGCGATTGCTAGAACATGAGGAATAAAGAGAAAGATACAAAGTAGGAGAATGGAACGGACCTGGGATTTAACCCACGACCTCCTGCGTATGAGGCAGAAGCAGTAGCCATATGACTACCACGCCCGCTTCGAAACAAGTATCACGCACTGAACTGATTAATTTTATTACCGGCCGCGCAATGCAGAACACAATAATTCGGTCGACCGCACGATCGTTCTGCTGTCCGAAACATGAGAGATCACGCACTGAACTGATTAATTTCTTTACCGGCCGCGCAATGCAGAACACAATAATTCGGCCGACCACGCGATCGTTCTGCTGTCCGAAACATGAGAGATCACGCACTGAACTGATTTATTTTATTACCGGCCGCGCTATGCAGAACACAATAATTCGGTCGACCGCACGATCGTTCTGCTGTCCGAAACATGAGAGATCACGCACTGAACTGATTAATTTTATTACCGGCCGCGCTATGCAGAACACAATAATTCGGTCGACCGCACGATCGTTCTGCTGTCCGAAACATGAGAGATCACGCACTGAACTGATTAATTTTATTACCGGCCGCGCTATGCAGAACACAATAATTCGGCCGACAGCGCGATCGTTCTGCTGTCCGAAACATGAGAGATCACGCACTGAACTGATTAATTTTATTACCGGCCGCGCAATGCAGAACACAATAATTCGGCCGACCACGCGATCGTTCTGCTGTCCGAAACATGAGAGATCACGCACTGAACTGATTAATTTTATTACCGGCCGCGCAATGCAGAACACAATAATTCGGCCGACCACGCGATCGTTCTGCTGTCCGAAACATGAGAGATCACGCACTGAACTGATTAATTTTATTACCGGCCGCGCTATGCAGAACACAATAATTCGGTCGACCGCACGATCGTTCTGCTGTCCGAAACATGAGAGATCACGCACTGAACTGATTAATTTTATTACCGGCCGCGCAATGCAGAACACAATAATTCGGTCGACCGCACGATCGTTCTGCTGTCCGAAACATGAGAGATCACGCACTGAACTGATTTATTTTATTACCGGCCGCGCTATGCAGAACACAATAATTCGGTCGACCGCACGATCGTTCTGCTGTCCGAAACATGAGAGATCACGCACTGAACTGATTAATTTTATTACCGGCCGCGCAATGCAGAACACAATAATTCGGTCGACCGCACGATCGTTCTGCTGTCCGAAACATGAGAGATCACGCACTGAACTGATTAATTTTATTACCGGCCGCGCTATGCAGAACACAATAATTCGGCCGACAGCGCGATCGTTCTGCTGTCCGAAACATGAGAGATCACGCACTGAACTGATTAATTTTATTACCGGCCGCGCAATGCAGAACACAATAATTCGGCCGACCACGCGATCGTTCTGCTGTCCGAAGTATGAGAGATCACGCACTGAACTGATTAATTTTATTACCGGCCGCGCAATGCAGAACACAATAATTCGGCCGACCACGCGATCGTTCTGCTGTCCGAAACATGAGAGATCACGCACTGAACTGATTAATTTTATTACCGGCCGCGCTATGCAGAACACAATAATTCGGTCGACCGCACGATCGTTCTGCTGTCCGAAACATGAGAGATCACGCACTGAACTGATTAATTTTATTACCGGCCGCGCAATGCAGAACACAATAATTCGGCCGACCACGCGATCGTTCTGCTGTCCGAAACATGAGAGATCACGCACTGAACTGATTAATTTTATTACCGGCCGCGCAATGCAGAACACAATAATTCGGCCGACCACGCGATCGTTCTGCTGTCCGAAACATGAGAGATCACGCACTGAACTGATTAATTTTATTACCGGCCGCGCTATGCAGAACACAATAATTCGGTCGACCGCACGATCGTTCTGCTGTCCGAAACATGAGAGATCACGCACTGAACTGATTAATTTTATTACCGGCCGCGCAATGCAGAACACAATAATTCGGTCGACCGCACGATCGTTCTGCTGTCCGAAACATGAGAGATCACGCACTGAACTGATTTATTTTATTACCGGTCGCGCTATGCAGAACACAATAATTCGGTCGACCGCACGATCGTTCTGCTGTCCGAAACATGAGAGATCACGCACTGAACTGATTAATTTTATTACCGGCCGCGCTATGCAGAACACAATAATTCGGTCGACCGCACGATCGTTCTGCTGTCCGAAACATGAGAGATCACGCACTGAACTGATTAATTTTATTACCGGCCGCGCAATGCAGAACACAATAATTCGGTCGACCGCACGATCGTTCTGCTGTCCGAAACATGAGAGATCACGCACTGAACTGATTTATTTTATTACCGGCCGCGCTATGCAGAACACAATAATTCGGTCGACCGCACGATCGTTCTGCTGTCCGAAACATGAGAGATCACGCACTGAACTGATTAATTTTATTACCGGCCGCGCTTTGCAGAACACAATAATTCGGTCGACCGCACGATCGTTCTGCTGTCCGAAACATGAGAGATCACGCACTGAACTGATTAATTTTATTACCGGCCGCGCTATGCAGAACACAATAATTCGGCCGACAGCGCGATCGTTCTGCTGTCCGAAACATGAGAGATCACGCACTGAACTGATTAATTTTATTACCGGCCGCGCAATGCAGAACACAATAATTCGGCCGACCACGCGATCGTTCTGCTGTCCGAAACATGAGAGATCACGCACTGAACTGATTAATTTTATTACCGGCCGCGCAATGCAGAACACAATAATTCGGCCGACCACGCGATCGTTCTGCTGTCCGAAACATGAGAGATCACGCACTGAACTGATTAATTTTATTACCGGCCGCGCTATGCAGAACACAATAATTCGGTCGACCGCACGATCGTTCTGCTGTCCGAAACATGAGAGATCACGCACTGAACTGATTAATTTTATTACCGGCCGCGCTATGCAGAACACAATAATTCGGTCGACCGCACGATCGTTCTGCTGTCCGAAACATGAGAGATCACGCACTGAACTGATTAATTTTATTACCAGCCGCGCTATGCAGAACACAATAATTCGGTCGACCGCACGATCGTTCTGCTGTCCGAAACATGAGAGATCACGCACTGAACTATAGAGATTTGACCATTTTTCTAAGCGAAAAAAGCTTGTCCATTACATTCATTTAATGAATAATTCTCTGCGCGGATTTTTTCTAGAATTTGAGTTTTTCCCCATGTCGATTATAACTGAGGAAATTAAATCAGTTCTTATGTTCACTGAACTTGAGTGGCGTATTCTTACTTACGCAATGCACAACTAAAACCTCTACTTGATCAGTGCATTTGCTGAAGAATATGTGTAGCCGCCAGACATTATAAATACTCACGCTCACTCACATCAGAAGCGTTGGTTTTGGAAATGGATTGTGAGTGCTTTAACTATGTGTCCGATTTGAGAATCTCGGGCTCATTTTGTAGACGCTAAGTTGCGAAAGCCGACGGGGAGGTCCTTCGTAACTTAGTTGGTTAAAAGCACCAGTCTAGTGTACCGAGGGTCGTAGTTACGAGTACATATTCACATACGAGTTTTCAGAACATAGTTCAGTTCTTATGTACTATTGCAATGTCTATCTATTTCTTTTTCCAGTTTCTTCCTTGAAAGTTCGGTGGAAAACTCTCCGTGACAGCTTCCGTCGTGAAGTGAAACGCATGGAAGATGGAGAAATCGCCACTTCATCTTGGCCTCTATATGAGCGCATGTCGTTTCTACTCGGACACTTTCGCACAAGGGAAAGCTTCCTGAAAAGTGGCGCCACCTCGCCGAATCAGTCCAAATCGGATGAGCACTGGAACTATGCTTCCGATACCAAACATGATTCACAGACCGAAACGGATGAACCTATGACCCACAACGCTGGCTCTTCCGCTGTGGAAAGCGAACCGGAAGTGATGCAGTCCTACACGGTTGTCTACACCGACCCGAAACCACCTACGTACGAAATCATTCCACAACCGCTGAGTTCAAACGTTGAAACAGCGGCCGCCGTCATGGAGAGCGATGCGGACGACCACACTATGATCGAAACCTACGAAACGGTTCAAACCGAAGAGTTTGTCCACGAGAACGACAAAATGGATGCAGGTTCCAGCCAGGACGTGATCGAAGTGTCGGAGCACATGTACGGTGAGGTGACTTTTAAGAACAAACTTAGAGCCCGTATCAAGACGGAACCGGTCGACGCCGATCAGCAGCGCAGGGTGCATGAGAGAAGCTACGGCGAACCGCTGGAGATGGACTCGGACTATAACTTCCTGATGAGTTTGCATCCGTTCATGAAGAAACTACCGAACCGAAAGAACCTCTCGGTGCGGATAAAAATCCAACAACTGATTGCCGAGGCGATGGATGAGAGCTAAAAATAACTCAGAATGAATTGAATTGTGGTATTTTAAATTGAAAAAATATTTGTTCTATTGTATGTTGCATTGAATCCTTGTACAAATGTTGATTAAAGGCTGAATTCGGAATAAATTATCGTGAATTTGTATATTTCATAAACAATTGAACCACATCATACGCAATATCACCAACCACAAAATAATCAATCCATTAAATCCTCTACTTTGTCTTTTCAATTAACTTTCTTTAAGGTTCATTCTATATGATATTCATTATTCTCATTACCTTATTATTAATCGATCTAAATTTCCTATTTGATTCTTTGTTGAATATTTTTCTAGTAGTTCCGTCCGTATTTTCTTTATTTATTTTTCATCATTTTCTTCTACTTTTTTTTCTTTTTCCACATCGCTTTTCCTTTTTACTTTTCTTTATCCTTTTTATATTTTCAAAACTTACAATATTTTCTTTCTTTTTTACTTGATCTATTGTTTACTTTTTTCCTATATTAAATTACCGTAAGTATTGATAAGTGAGAGCTGTAAAATGAACGCCTCATTGCTCGAAGTAATACGGAGGCAACAAGAAATGGAAAGCCTTACGATTGAATTCAGTACGTATCCAATCTTAATTCAACCGAAAGCCAATCTAAATTCAACCCAAATCCAATTCAATTCAAATCCAACTTAAACCCAATCCTTATCCAAAGCACAACCAATCCAAATCCAATCCAATACAACTCAAGTCCGAACAAAATCCAGTCCGAATCTAAGTCAAATCCAATCAAATCCAAATGCAACTTAAATTCAATCCAAATTCAAATCAAATCCAATCAGAATCCAACACAAGTTCAATCCGAATCCAATAAAAATCCAATCCAAATCCAATCCGAATTCAATACTAATCCAATCCAATTCAAATACAATCCAAATCAAATTTAAATCCAATCCAAATTCAATTGTAATTCAAACCAAATCCCACCAAATCTATTCCAAATCCAATTCAAATCCAATCCAATGCAATCCAAATTAAATCCAGATCCAATGCAAATTCAATTTAGTCCAATACCAATCCAAATCCATTCAAAACGCAATCCAAATGTAATCCAAAACAAATCCAAATCCAATCCAAATCTAATTCACATCCAAATCCAATCCAAATACAATCCAAATCCAATTCAAATCCAACCTTAACCCAATCCAATCCAAATCCAATCCACATCCAATCTAGATTCAATCCAAATCCAATAAAAAACCTATCCAACTCCAATCCAAATCCAACCAAAATCCAATCCAAGTCCAATCCAATGCAAATCCAAACCAAATCTAAACCAAATCCAATCTACATCCAATCCAAATCCAATGAAAATCAAATCCAAATCCAATCTAAATCTGAACCAAATACAAACCAAATCCAATCCAAATCCAATCCAAATCCAATCCACATCCAATCCAAATTCAATCCAAATTCAATCCAAATCCAATCTAAAACCAATGCAAATTCAAATTCAAATCCAATCCAAATCCAATTAAAATCCAATCCAAATCTAATCCAAATCCAATCTAAATCCAATCTAAATCAAATCCAAATCCAATCTGAATCCAAACCAAATCCAAACCAAATCCAATTCAAATCCAATCCAAGTCCAATCGAAATCCAATCCAAATCCAATCCAAATCCAATCCGAATCCAATCCAAATCCAATCCAAATCCAAATCCAATTCAAATCTAATCCAAATCCAATCCAAATCCAATCAAAATCTAATCCAAATCCAATCCAAATCCAATCCTAATTCAATCCAAATCCAACTCAAATCCAATCCAAATCCAAACCAAATCAAATCCAATCCAAATGCAATCCAAATCCAATTCAAATCCAATCCAAATTCAATCCAAATCCAACCCAAATCCAATCCGAATCATGTCTGAATCCAATCCAAATCTAATCCGAATCCAATTCAAATCCAATCCGAATTCAATCCAAATCCAATCCAAATCCAAATCCAATCCGAATCCAAACCGAATCCAAATCCAATCCAAATTCAATCTTAACCCAATCCGAATCCAAACCGAATCAAATACAAATCCAATCCAAATCCAATCCAAATCCAATCCAAATCCAATCCAAATCCAATCCAAATCCAATCCAAAACGAATCCAAATCTAATCCAAATCCAATCCACATCTTATCCAAATCCAATCCAAATCCAATCCAAATCTAATCCAAATCCAATCCAAATCAAGTCCAAATCCAATCCAAATCCAATCCAAATCCAAGCCAAATCCAAACTAAATGCAATCCAATCCAAATGCAATCCAAATCCAATCCAAATGCAATCCAAATCCAATCCAAATCCAATCCAAATCCAATTCAAATCTAATCCAAATCCAATTCAAATCCAACCTTAACCCAATCCAATCCAAATCCAATCCACATCCAATCTAGATTCAATCCAAATCCAATAAAAAACTTATCCAACTCCAATCCAAATCCAACCAAAATCCAATCCAAGTCCAATCCAATGCAAATCCAAACCAAATCTAAACCAAATCCAATCTACATCCAATCCAAATCCAATGAAAATCAAATCCAAATCAAATCTAAATCTGAACCAAATACAAACCAAATCCAATCCAAATCCAATCCAAATCCAATCCACATCCAATCCAAATTCAATCCAAATTCAATCCAAATCCAATCTAAAACCAATGCAAATTCAAATTCAAATCCAATCCAAATCCAATTTAAATCCAATCCAAATCCAATCCAAATCTAATCCAAATCCAATCTAAATCCAATCTAAATCAAATCCAAATCCAATCTGAATCCAAACCAAATCCAAACCAAATCCAATTCAAATCCAATCCAAGTCCAATCGAAATCCAATCCAAATCCAATCCAAATTCAATCCGAATCCAATTCAAATCCAATCCAAATCCAATGCAAATCCAAACCAAATCCAATCCAAATACAATCCAAATCCAATCCAAATCCAACCCTAATCCAATTCAAATCCAATTAAAATCCAATCCAAATACAATCCAAATCCAATCCAAATCCAACCCTAATCCAATTCAAATCCAATTAAAATCCAATCCAAATACAATCCAAATCCAATCCAAATCCAATGCAAATCCAAACCAAATCCAATCCAAATACAATCCAAATCCAATCCAAATCCAACCCTAATCCAATTCAAACCAATTAAAACCAAACCCAAACACAATCCAACCAATCCAAACCAATCCAAATCTAATCCAAACCAATCTAAACCAATCTAAATCAAACCAAACCAATCTGAATCCAAACCAAACCAAACCAAACCAACCAAACCAATCCAAGTCCAATCGAACCAATCCAAATCCAATCCAAATCCAATCCAAATCCAATCCGAATCCAATTCAAATCCAATCCAAATCCAATGCAAATCCAAACCAAATCCAATTCAAATCCAATCCAAGTCCAATCGAAATCCAATCCAAATCCAATCCAAATCCAATCCAAATCCAATCCGAATCCAATTCAAATCCAATCCAAATCCAATGCAAATCCAAACCAAATCCAATCCAAATACAATCCAAATCCAATCCAAATCCAACCCTAATCCAATTCAAATCCAATTAAAATCCAATCCAAATACAATCCAAATCCAATCCAAATACAATCCAAATCCAAACCAAATCCAATCCAAATCCAATTCAAATGCAGTCCAAATTCAATTCAAATCCAGTCCAAATCCAATCCAAATCCAAATCCAATCCAAATCCAAATCCAAATCCAATCCAAATCTAATCCAAATCCAATCCAAATCCAATCAAAATCTAATCCAAATTCAATCCAAATCCAATCCAAATCCAATCCTAATTCAATCCAAATCCAACTCAAATCCAATCCAAATCCAAACCAAATCAAATCCAATCCAAATGCAATCCAAATCCAATTCAAATCCAATCCAAATTCAATCCAAATCCAACCCAAATCCAATCCGAATCATGTCTGAATCCAATCCAAATCTAATCCGAATCCAATTCAAATCCAATCTGAATTCAACCCAAATCCAATCCAAATCCAAATCCAATACGAATCCAAACCGAATCCAAATCCAATCCAAATTCAATCTTAACCCAATCCGAATCCAAACCGAATCAAATACAAATCCAATCAAAATCCAATCCAAATCCAATCCAAATCCAATCCAAATCCAATCCAAAACGAATCCAAATCTAATCCAAATCCAATCCACATCTTATCCAAATCCAATCCAAATCCAATCCAAATCTAATCCAAATCCAATCCAAATCAAGCCCAAATCCAATCCAAATCCAATCCAAATCCAATCCAAATCCAAGCCAAATCCAAAATAAATGCAATCCAATCCAAATGCAATCCAAATCCAATCCAAATCCAATCCAAATGCAATCCAAATCCAATCCAAATCCAATCCAAATCCAATTCAAATCTAATCCAAATCCAATTCAAATCCAATCCAAATCCAATCCAAATCCAATCCAAATCCAATCCAAATCCAATCCAAATCCAATCCAAATCCAATCCAAATCCAATCCAAATCAAGTCCAAATCCAATCAAAATCCAATCCAAATCCAATCCAAATCCAATCCAAATCCAAGCCAAATCCAAACTAAATGCAATCCAATCCAAATCCAATTCAAATACAATCCAAATTCAATCCTAATTCAATCCAAATCTAATGCAAATCCAATTCAAATTCAATTCAAATCCAATCCAAATCCAATTCAAATCCGATCCAATCCAAATCAAATCCAAATCCAATCAAAATCCAATCCGACTCAAACCAAACCAATCAAACCAAACCAATCCGAATCAAACCAAACACAATCCAAACCAACCAAACCAATCCAAACCAACACAAATCTGATCCAAACCAAACCAAATCCAATCCAAACCAATCCAAACCAATCCAAACCAATCCAAACCAATCCAAACCAACCAAACCAACCAAACCAATCCAAACCAACCAAACGCAACCAAACCAATCCAAATCTAAACCAAACCAAACCAATCCAAACCAATCCAAACCAACCAAACCAAACCAATCCAATCCAATCCAAATCCAAACCGAATCAAATCCAAATCCAATCCAAATCCAATTCAAATACAATCCAAATTAAATCCTAATTCAATCCAAATCTAATGCAAATCCAATTAAAATTCAATCCAAATCCAATCAAAATCCAATTCAAATCCGATCCAATCCAAATCAAATCCAAATCCAATCCAAATCCAATCCGAATCAAATCCAAATCCAATCAAAATCCAAATCCAATCCGAATCAAATCCAAATACAATCCAAATCCAATCCAAATCCAATCCAAATCCAATCCAAATCCAATACAAATCCGATCCAAATCCAAACCAAATCCAAACCAAATCCAATCCAAATCCAATCCAAATCTAATCCAATCCAAATGCAATTCAAGTCGTATTCAAATCCAATTCAAATCCAATCCAAATCCAATCCAAATCCAATCCAATCCAAATCTAATCCAAATTCAATTCAAATCATATCCAAATCCAATCCAAATCCAATCCAAATACAACCAAACCAATCCAAACCAATCCAAACCAACCCATTCCAACCAAACGCAATCCAAACCAATCCAAACCAAATCTGAACCAATCCAAACCAATCCAAACCAATCCAAACCAATCCAAACCAATCCAAACCAATCCAAACCAATCCAAACCAATCCAAACCAATCCAAACCAATCCAAACCAATCCAAACCAATCCAAACCAATCCAAACCAATCCAAACCAATCCAATCCAAACCAATCCAAACCAATCCATATCCAATCCAAACCAACCAAACCAAACCGAATCAAACCAAACCAATCCAAACGCAATCCAAACACAATCCAAACCAATCCAAATCTAATGCAAACCAATCCAAATTAAATCAAACCAATCCAAATCCAATCCAAATCAAATCCAAATCCAATCAAAATCCAATCCAAATCCAATCCGAATCCAATCCGAATCAAATCTAAATCCAATCAAAATCCAATCCAAATCCAATCCAAATCCAATCCGAATCAAATCCAAATCCAATCCAAATCCAATCCAATTCCAATTCATTCCAAATCCAATTCAAATCCAATCCAAATCCAATTCAAATCCAATCAAAATCCAATTCAAATCCAATCCAAATCAACACAAACCAATCCAAAACGCAATCCAAACCAATCCAAACCAATCCAAATCTAAACCAAACCAATCCTAATCCAATCCAAATGCAATCCAAACTGTTCCGATTCAAATCTGAATCCAATCCGAATCCAACCAAACCAATCCGAATTCAATCCAAATCCAATCCAAACCAATCCGAATACAAACCGAATCCAAACCAATCCAAACCAATCCGAAATCAACTGAATCAATCCAAACCAATCCAAACCAATCCGAATCCAACCCAAATTAAACCAAACCAATCCAAATCAAACCAAACCAATCCAAACCAATCCAATCCAAACCAATCCAAACCAATCCAAACCAATCCAAACCAATCCAAACCAATCCAAACCAATCCAAACCAATCCAAATCTAATCCAAATCTAATCCAAACCAACCAAACCAACCAAACCAATCCAAACCAATCCAAACCAAACCGAATCAAACCAAACGCAATCCAAACCAATCCAAACCAATTCAAACCAATCCAAATCTAACGCAAACCAATCCAAACCAATCCAAACCAATCCAAACCAACCAAACCAATCCAAACCAATCCAAACCCATCCAAACCAATCCAAACCAATCCAAACCAATCCAAACGCAATCCAAACCAATCCAAACCAATCCAAACCAATCCAAACCAATCCAATCCAATCCAAATCCAATCCAAATCCAATCCGAATCATATCTGAATCCAATCCAAATCCAATCCGAATCCAATTCAAATCCAATCCGAATTCAATCCAAATCCAATTCAAATCCAATCCAAATCCAATCCGAATCCAAACCGAATCCAAATCCAATCCAAATCCAATCTGAATTCAATCCAAACCCAATCTAAATCCAATCCTAATCCAATCCAAATCCAATCCAAATCCAATCCAATCCAAATCTAATCCAAATTCAATTCAAATCATATCCAAATCCAATCCAAATCCAATCCAAATACAATTCAAATCCAATCCAAATCCAATCCAAATCCAATCCAAATCTAAATCCAAATCCAATCCTATTCCAATCCAAATGCAATCCAAATTCAATCCAAATCAAATCTGAATCCAATCCAAATCCAATCCAAATCCAATCCAAATCCAATCCAAATCCAATCCAAATCCAATCCAAATCCAATCCAAATCCAATCCAAATCCAATCCAAATCCAATCCAAATCCAATCCAAATCCAATCCAAATCCAATCCAAATCCAATCCAAATCCAATCCAATCCAAATCCAATCCAAATCCAATCCAAATCCAATCCATATCCAATTCAAATCCAATCCAAATCCAAACCGAATCAAATCCAAATCCAATCCAAATGCAATCCAAATACAATCCAAATTCAATCCAAATCTAATGCAAATCCAATCCAAATTAAATCCAAATCCAATCCAAATCCAATCCAAATCAAATCCAAATCCAATCAAAATCCAATCCAAATCCAATCCGAATCCAATCCGAATCAAATCTAAATCCAATCAAAATCCAATCCAAATCCAATCCGAATCAAATCCAAATCCAATCCAAATCCAATCCAATTCCAATTCATTCCAAATCCAATTCAAATCCAATCCAAATCCAATTCAAATCCAATCAAAATCCAATTCAAATCCAATCCAAATCCAATACAAATCCAATCCAAATGCAATCCAAATTCAATCCAAATCCAATCCAAATCTAAATCCAAATCCAATCCTAATCCAATCCAAATGCAATCCAAATCCGTTCCGATTCAAATCTGAATCCAATCCGAATCCAATTCAAATCCAATCCGAATTCAATCCAAATCCAATCCAAATCCAATCCGAATACAAACCGAATCCAAATCCAATCCAAATCCAATCCGAAATCAATTCGAATTCAATCCAAATCCAATCCAAATCCAATCCGAATCCAACCCAAATTAAATCCAAATCCAATCCAAATCAAATCCAAATCCAATCCAAATCCAATCCAAAACCAATCCAAATTCAATCCAAATCCAATCCAAATCCAATCCAAATCCAATCCAAATCCAATCCAAACCAATCCAAACCAATCCAAACCAATCCAAATCTAATCCAAATCTAATCCAAACCAACCAAACCAACCAAACCAATCCAAACCAACCAAACCAAACCGAATCAAACCAAACGCAATCCAAACCAATCCAAACCAACCAAACCAATCCAAATCTAACGCAAACCAATCCAAACCAATCCAAACCAATCCAAACCAATCCAAACCAATCCAAATCCAATCCAAATCCTATCCAAATCCAATCCAAATCCAATCCAAATCCAATCCAAATGCAATCCAAATCCAATCCAAATCCAATCCAAATCCAATCCAAATCCAATCCAATCCAATCCAAATCCAATCCAAATCTAATCCGAATCATATCTGAATCCAATCCAAATCCAATCCGAATCCAATTCAAATCCAATCCGAATTCAATCCAAATCCAATTCAAATCCAATCCAAATCCAATCCGAATCCAAACCGAATCCAAATCCAATCCAAATCCAATCTGAATTCAATCCAAACCCAATCTAAATCCAATCCTAATCCAAACCGAATCAAATTCAAATCCAATCAAAATCCAATCCAAATCCAAATCCAATCCAAATCCAAATCCAAATCCAATCCAAATCCAATCCAAATCCAATTCAAATCCAATCCAAATCCAATCCAAATCCAATCCAAATCCAATCCAAATCCAATGCAAATCCAATCCAAATCCAATCAGAATCCAGTCCAAATCCAATTCAAATCCAATCCAAATCCAATTCAAATCCAAATCCAATTCAAAACCAATCCAATTCCAATCCAAATGCAATCCAAATTCAATTCTAATCCAATCCAAATCCAATTCAAATTCAATCCAAGGCCAGTTCATATCCAATCTTATTCAAATTCGATCCAAATCCAGTCTAAATCCAATATAATCCAATTCAAATCTAATCCAAATGGATTCCAAATCCAATCCAAATGGAATCCAAACCAAATCCAATCTGAATCCAATGCAATGCAACCTACTTCTATGAATTGTAGATTAAAACTAAGTTTAAATATAGCAAAGGTATAAAAAAAACATGTACAACAATCGAGAGGACTCCAGCTGTATGAAGTTGGAATCATGCCACATTGTTGTCAACTTGATAAAAAGTCTATTCATACGAGCACACTTCAAGGAAACCGAACCCTACTAAGTAGAATTGTTTCAGGAAAAATAGTTAGCAGCAAAGTAATTACCACACTGTGAGAGACAAGAACTAGCAAAGTTTCCGCCGCCCACGTTCTGATTATATTCTTACCTCTCAAACCGCGCGCTCACGGTACAAAGGATGCGAGCTTCTGAGCCGCGCATAGTGGTTTCGTGACAAAGGAAAACTTTTCCAACACGAAAATTTCACATCAACATCGATTCAACACGTTGACAAGGGACGAATGCCGTCGTTGGAAGTCTTCAACCTCAACCTAATGAATCTTGGTGGGGAATGAAAAGTTTTCCTAATCTAACGTATGTTGGAAATACCAGGCGACGATTAGGTAATTCAGGGAAAGTATAAAAATAATACACTGCCCGTCGGAGCTCAACAATAATTGAAAAGATATTTTTATTCCAATTTCCGAAGCATGATGATGAAGCATGTTTTGAAGATAACGATGCTTTTTATGACTCATTTGAAATTTAAATGAGAATTCCTTTAAAAAAATAAAATAATTGCTTTCAATTAACAGCAGTAATAGAAGGAAAACGAGACCGGGTATGCCTAGCTGCCATTTGTTCGCCGCCCGGATGTTCCGGGGATTTATGTTTATATACCTACATATTTAGGCATTTTCAATTTTCTCGTGCGAAGAATAATTAGTATTTTATTTCATTTGGGAGGGGAGAAGATGCCATCCTCTTCAATCTTCACCATGGAGTTCCCACTTGCGGAGCTTGCCTTCAGAGTTTATCTATCCATCAAGCGAGCCATAAAATAACTTTGCGGCACTCACGAATCCAGGGACATATTTTGACTTGGAATTTACGATTTCTGCTCTCAACGGATCGTGCCAAGTATCGTCCTGTCTGGCGTTGCTTTGCATCCAGATTTCGGAGAAAGCGACCACAAAACACCGCACATGCCACTTTTATGACACTGGAATTCTTAATGTCGCTTTTAATGGCCATTCCAAACTGTATAATTAGTGCGAGAATCTCTAATCGCTTTAGAATTTTCGTCCCATGCCCTTGGTGTGGAACTTAGTCTGAACTTTTATAGGTTGAATGGAAACTGCTAAGAAGATTGCGATCCCTAATTAATGAATCTCTCAAACCACTCTCCCGATCGGTTCGGGCTGCACAAATTCGGTCTCTGATGCGTAGTTAGAAACACAATTTTGTTTTCTCAAACGCAATTGAAATTTAAATACGCTTCCGAACGCAATATTTTTGAATCGGAGGTGCTCCTTGGGTACCGTTTTTGGTCATTTCACAGCCGAAAGCTGGACAACCGGAAAATTGAATCCCCTGCTCCCGGTAGGATCATTTTGAGCATTCCGGTCATGACCATAATTACCCATATATATTCCGGAAGAAATTACAAAACCAATTTCGTTCCGCCAGAACGGAGGCTGCTGTCCGGGATGGTGCAACTTAGCAGTATAGGTGCTCATCCTATCCCACTTGAAGCAAGTCAGTCGATTCGTGGGAAACTTGCGGTCGGGACGGAAAAAGATATTCGACATGTGTCTTTTGGCATGAGTGAAAATTTAGGTGGTCTGGAACGTGAGCATCGATGGTTATCGGACCGATGCTTGCAATCGGACGTGATTCTAATGGAATATGATTTTAAAACCGATATCTGGATAAAAAATATTTAAGCTCTTCTAGTGGAATGTCTTCAACTGTCGCAAGACGAGTTTAGTGCTTTCCGTTTAATTGCACCACGTTTTGTAATCTTTGCAGATACGTATTTCGACCTCAACTGTGAGGCCGTCTCCAGGCTGTCGACTTGAGTCCAGTCAAGTACGAGACACTAAACACGGCCTCACAGTTGAGGTCGAAATGCGTATCTGCAAATATTACAAAACGTCGTGGAATTAAATGGAAAGTACTAGACTCGTCCTACGACAGTTGACCGATATATATATCTGCCTTTTTTATAGTGAACGATAGGAGTTTTTTTAATCTGTTTTGCAAAGCAAAGTGGTTATCAATGGGAATTATTCATTGTTTGTCGATTACGTTTATGGCGATTGTTGATTTCAGTTTGGACACGTTGAAACACTCTATAAATCCTATCCTTATATTTCTGTTTCCATTTGAAACAACGCTGCTACATTTATCATATGAATAAAGTCCCAATCGTTCTAGCAATCGTTGTTGACATCTGTAACTACCGGATCCTTGTCCATGCATGGAAAACAACGAAACCCATTTTCCGCTAGGCAGTGGTTATTTATGACCGCGAGTAGATGACTGCAAATACACATTGAATTCAACCTAGAACCACATCCACCAACCACACCGACTACCGTTTCCTACCCCAACGCGAGTCTGTTTATTGATCATATTTCATTCACTTTTTTCATACTTTATTAACCAACATGACGTCGTTACACTTTCTTACACCCTTACTTTTGATAATTCGGTTTTAGGCGCTGGGAATTGAAACCGATGGTGTGACGGTGGCGGTGCCATAAAATATTAAAACATATCACACCATGTGCTAGGGCTATGTTCGATAGCAAAAGCACTGCCCCTCCTCAGAAGCATAACAACAGTGTTATGATGAGTTTTTCGATCGCCTGTAAGTGACAAAACGCGTATAAGGAAGTAATGAATTTCTTTAAATATTGTGCGTATTACCGGGGAGCATGAACTGTGGGAAACGTGTTTAGGAGTAACTGCAGCATTTGATTGAAGTCAAGGTAAAATACATGACATTAATAAATATTCTATGAAAGTCCATTTGTCCAGATAATTTCTCCCGAAGACGTAAAAGCTCTAGCGCTGGTGGTTTTTGAATTATCGGATTGTGTCATAAAATTCATTTAAACTTATTATTTTTTAATTAATAGCTGGTCGTGGTTTTAATCCCAGGCCCGTTCCATTCTTCTTTGTATCTTTCTATAGATTACTATATACTTCTCATGCTCTAGCAATCGCCAGGAGTGAAAATGGGCTTTCATACCGTGTTCCGTCTCCCATCCTATACCTAAAACGTGACTAATTCTATTTCTTAAAAAATAACTGTTAGAATTCAAAATGACAGGGCTGGTAGCGATGAATACCGTTCAAAATAATGACTTTAGTGACCAACGATGACGAAAAAGTGACCAAATAGTGACTTTCTATTGAAGAAAAAGTGACCAAATAGTGACTTTTGTATGAAGTTTTGAGCTGGGTATAGAGCTACAAGTTGCATTAGAATTGTTACGGTATAATTCGAAGATTGCAAACTAATGTATTATTTTTGAAATCCTTATCTATAACTATAATATAATGCTATCAGAAATCAAGAAAAGGCAAAAACAACAAAGCATGAGGATTACTGCTTCGTGCCACGCCCATCTTTACTGTAAGGAGAGGAAGAAAGCAAGAAGCCAGTGACTGCGACACTTTCATAAGTACCAAGGAGTTGGATATTGAGGACTTTAAGTGCATATTCAGGATAATATAGCTAGCAATGTGACCATGGTACCTCATATTAAGTAACACACCACGAGAAGGTATCTACTCGGCGTCACGTAAACGGGTAGTGAGATACAAGTTGTGCCACAAAATTTTGTTGATAATTACAACTACATTTGGTCGAGGTTCTGCCAAATCGCATCGTGCGCCAATCAAACTATTTCCATTTTTCTTCCCAAGCTTTCGTTTAGTGGATTTATTTGACCGCATATCGTAGAATATCCCTCAACCCCATAACTGAGGATATCCTACAAAAATTAAACGTATGAATTGATATGAAATTATTCCCATATTGTTTGTACGGAGATAATATTATGAATCAGTCAAAAAGCCGCTTGGTGTGTTTTTTGACGTTGGACTACGTCTGTGTTTTCTATATTGGGGTACACTTTACGATTGCGAAAATCGGGGACCGTCACGAAAATATGATAGACTTTAAACTTTAATATCTAAGCCGTTTCTCGATGGATCTTCAATTTTTTGGACCATTCGATCAAGGATGAGTCAACGCTTCTTTGTATTTATATGAAACTACGGAATTTTAACTATTTATTATCGAAAATTGATAAAAAGTTTAGAAATAGGTCAACCAACCAATCACGTACATGCATCTCTATCACAGACATCAAAAATCAGTCACTTGCGGGTTTGGATCTAATCCTCAGTTTGAACAAGATTTTACGCAGAGCAGACGCATCAAAGCGATCGCGGACACAGCATCACGGAGGCGCTAATGACATTTTCAAAGGAAATCCATCGTATTGGTGGTGGTGCTCGATGTGTTGCTGCAGATCATTCAACCTCAACGAACCAGACATTCATATGAAGAAAAGGTTGACCATAAAAATAGCACGGTGGCGATCCCGCACCGCTACTGCCGATGCTGAAAATTTATTACAAATTGAGGTGTCAGTTAGTTGGAAAGGAACATTCGGAAAAGAAAATTGGTTCTTCTCAGGACCAACATTATATGAAAAGAAAGAGTTAATTGCGAAAATGGACTGTTTCGGTGGCATCGGGTTTGGCGTGGTAGCTTGGTTGCTGTTAGTGATCCCATCCATTCAAATTTATTGCATCATCTCCCTCCGACGCGCTATCAAATTCGCTATTTACGATTGACTTTTGCACTTTGAAGAAAGTTTATTTCGGATAGTCGGATCAGCCTTCTTTTGTATAAAATGGTGGCTTTTGTATAAAATCAATGAAAACGCCACCTCAGTGGAAACTTTACACAGCAACCACCCATCGGTGAACGTCGCTCGGACAGACAGATGCCGAAAGCTAATGTTTTGCAATATGAAGAAACTCTGAAGAAACTGTTGTCGTTCCTCGCAACAATACGCATCTAAGATAAACTACATCTCATAACCAAATTCAGAATCGAGAAAATTTCATAGGATTCTTAGAATTTGTCATTCTTCGAACGGTCCGTTGTCTGCGGAATCTCGATCGAAATGGCTCGCGCGTGCCGAAAAGCAGCTTTCTTATATCTAATGAAGTAATTCCATTAGCCCCGCCCCTTGAATAATCGTTGAGTGCACATTATATTTACACCCATATCAGATCACAAAGGGGCGGGGCTAACGAGCCTAATTTATGAAATACAAAAAAGCTGCTTTTCGGCGCGCGAGAGCCATTTTGATCGGAATTCTACGGTTCGACATTCAATGCAGCGGAGCGGACACAGCAGCACTGAGTGGGTGGCAATGCTGAAAATTTATTTCAACTTTTGGAGGCTTAGCGAAAAATCATCGAGTGGCGGTCTGACAGTTGCAACGCAAGGTGTCGACAAGCGATTGGATGCAGTTAGTTATTGGACAGAAGGCGCATTGGGAAAAGAAAATTGGTTCTTCTCAGGACCAACATTTTATGGAAAGAAAGAGTTTATTGCGAAAATGGACTGTTTCGGTGGCATCGGGTTTGGCGTGGTACCTTGGTTCAGTACTGAGATTTTCATTTTCATTGAGAGAGGTCACGCGATATTTACACTTTATTCTCTCCCGCTTTCATAGAAAACACAAACATTGAAAGGAATTCTGCTAAATTTTCACAGATTTTTATTTCATGAAAGCGCTTCAAACTAGTGTAAACAAGCTGTTTCTTCTTCAATAATGTTACTTCTAACTCAAAAATCAAAAAGAATACAATCATTGTATCGATTAGTCATCGTTATTTACACAGATCTATTAAAACTGTTTAGAAATTTAGATTTCAAAACAAAGCACATTCCTTTCATGACTGCTTGTAATGTTACAGGTGACCGGGATATGGCTACATTTTCATTTGGTCTCTTGAAAATGAAAATGCAACTGTTTTCGCTTTCACATGACAGTCACGAAAACTAGCAGTACTGCCTTGGTTGCTGTTAGTGATTCCATCCATTCAAATTTACTGCATCATTTCCCTCCGACACGCTATCAAATTCGCTATTTACGATTGAGTTTTGTACTTGAAAGAAAGTTTATTTCGGATAGTCGGATCAACCTTCTTTTGTATAAAATCAATGAAGACGCCACCTCTGTGGAAACTATCTACAGTAGAGTTTCCATCCCGGGACATCCCGGGACAAAAAATCCCGGGATTTAGGAAAATTCGGGATTTCCCGATTCCCGGGATTTTATTTTTGAAATCCCGAAAATCCCGGGATACCCGGGACAAAAAATAACTATTTCGTTTCCGGTTCGCAAACAGTGTAAATTTTCTTCTTACAAAAAAGTTATTTGTTTTGAACGCGAAACCCAACTTAGGTAAACTCATATCATATTTTTAAAACTCTCATCAGACATGATTTTTTCCCAAGTTCGTTTATTTGGTTGGCTCAGGCATGTATACGGAGCCAAGGTTCTTTGTGCTGCACAATCGATATCATCTTGGTACTAAATTAGTAAGAGAGAAACAGACATGAAAATATGGGAGATAGTTAATAGAACAACTTCACAAAAAATATTAGATTCCCCTATACCACTCAATGGAGGGCTACTGACTGATACTTTTTCCAGCAGCTACAGCTCTCTATTATTAAAACGACAAGTATCTACAGTACAACATCAGCGACATCTATTTGGCGCCTGCTTCCTACCCATCTCCCGTCTACAGCGAGATTGTATACGCTTGCTAATCTCCTCGCGCCGCCTAACATTGAGTCAGTCTTCTTGAGCTTCTTGCCTCCAAAACAATTCTTGATCCAACTCATGTCCTTCCAATCGACGTTCGTACAGCAAACTTTCCAGCACCGATGCTCTGCCTAATTTTGTTGGTTATTGCTGCTGACCAGCTCCTGACCAAAGCTTTGCTTGGACTCCTACTGATCAACTAGCAAGCTTCGAACCTCCCATTAAATTCTGTACGGCGCTACCCATGACTTTCGCATCCGAAATCTTCCTGGACCATAATCTGTTCCAGGGTTGTTAATCGATAAATTATCGTCGTTAATTTAACGCCAGCTTCGATAACGATAACGGTTGTATGATGATGTTTCGTTAAAGACAAAGTGAGCGTTGATTTAACGCTATCGTTATCGAGTACTCGCTGATTTATCGATAATTATCGAGTTAACTGTAACGTATACTACAGTTAAAAATACAAATATTCTCAAGTTGGTTTTACAAAACCTATTTCAAGCATTGCATCACCTTCAAATATTCAGAATCGCGTTTAAATTGTGGATTTAATTGGAATTCGAGAAGGTCACCGAAGTTACCAATCATTTAATTTCTCACAGAGTCTTAGTTTTCCAAAGTAAATAATCTGAGAATATTTTTTAATGTCTTAACTGTTCAATTTAGTACGATTAACAAAACTTCTATTTTGAAGATGCAAAACACCCAGTTAAACGATTATTTTATGACCAACAGTGAGGACAAAATTCCTCAGCCTAACCGAAGCATACTAAATAGGAGACGAGGTTAGTTCACCAATTCATTGAGAGTATTTTTACTCGGTACAGGTACTCTACACAGAAAAAAATTGTGAAAAGTAAACAGCGCGTAAAACTTGAGATGCGGATATCTACGCTATTCTACGCTAAAACGGTTCTCTTCCTATCAAGTTTGCGTACAACTTGCAAGCAATATTGATGATTCACGTTAAATATTGTATACATTTAGGCTATATCACGCGTGCAATTACGCTAATAATGATGTTCCATTTATGTGCATGATTTTTAGTGTAAATTTCATTGAATTTTTCTATCTGTGTATGTCTAGAATGCAGTAATGTAGGCCGTTGCATTAAATATTGTTTTAGAGCTTGGAACACAATGGGTTGGAGGATACTCTAGTATTGTGTTTTCTTTGTGAGGTGGTTCCCATATCTCCAATAGGTTATGGGCCCAGTACGATTCTACAGTCAAGCCGACTTCAACCGCCAGCGAACCCTTCTTCTCGGACTTGGCGATCATATATTCCAAAAGGATACTCTACCTTCCGAGAAAAACGTGAATATTTTTTGCTTCTTGAAGTCGTTTTTGCCTTTCTCGTACAACAAAGTTGTACCAGAAGGCTATAATTTCACTCCAAAAGCCAAATTTTGATAGAAGGCTCGGAGACCCATAGTGTTATATACCAATCGACTCAGCTCGAAGAACTGAGCACATGTCTGACTGTGTGTGTGTGTTTGTGTGTGTAGCCCCGGGAATTTTTTATTGTTAAACACGTTTCATATAGAAGGACTTGACCGATTCGAGTGCAACTAGTTTCATTCGACGGAGAAACTTTCCTAGTTGGACACTATTGTTTTTGTTTGCTAATAACTCATTCGATTTGAATAATATTTCTATTTTCTTTTGACAAATACGCTGTTTACATGCACACTTTAAGTCATTAATCAATTTAGCCATGACGCAATCCATTACTCTCATAATAATTGCTTAAAAATTACTCAATTATTGAGTAATTTATAAGCAGCGTGATAGAGTTGCATCAAATATTTTAACCGCCAAGATGTAGGCAATTAGCACAGCATTTACAACATTAATTCGAATCCAACATATCGAATCGAGAAAGGCATAATCACCACCTGGGGATAAATTTGGGTTTTTTTTTCGAAATAATCGATTTATATTAGAATTGAATTGAGTTCCAATTTGAACTCTGTATTATCTGGCCTTGGGGCCCTCATTAGCCGTGCGGTAAGACGCGCGGTTACAAAGCAAGGCCATGCTGAGGGTGGCTGGGTTCGATTCCCGGTGCCGGTCTAGGCAATTTTCGGATTGGAAATTGTCTCGACTTCCCTGGGCATAAAAGTAGCATCGTGCTAGCCTCATGATATACGAATGCAAAAATAGTAACCTGGCTTAGAAACCTCGCAGTTAATAACTGTGGAAGTGCTTAATGAACACTAAGCTGCGAGGCGGCTCTGTCCCAGTGTGGGGATGTAATGCCAAGAAGAAGAAGAAGAAGAAGAAGATTATCTGGCCTTTCTCAAATATGAACTTTACCCCTGAATATTGAAAAAAAAACGTTTTTAAATCAGAAAATAAGTTTTCTAAGGAAACATCGAAAGATCCCGGGATCCCGGGATTTCCCGGGATATACGAACAAGTTCATCCCGAATCCCGGGACAACGAAAATGGCCGGGAAATGGAAACTCTAATCTACAGCAACCACCCATCGGTGAACGTCGCTCGGGCAGACAGATGCCAAGAGATAATGTTTGGTTATATGAAGAAACTTCGTCTAGAGTCAAATTTATGTTGTTACTCTTCACAACAATACGCATCTTAGATAACCAACAGCTCATAACCAAATTCAGAATCTTGCGAGAAAATTTCATAAGATTCTTAGAATTTGTCATTCTCCGAAAGGTCCGTTGTCTGCTGCGGAATCCCGATCAAAATGGCTCGCGCGCCTCAAAAAGCAGCTTTCTTATATCTAATGAAGTAATTCCATTAGCTCCGCCCCTTCATTAGTCGTTATGAGTGCACATTATATTAACACCCATATTAGATCACAAAGGGGCGAAAATTAGGCTAACGGGCCTAATTTATTAAATACAAGAAAGCTGCTATTCGGCTCGCGCGAGCCGTTTTGATCGGGATTCGGTTCGACATTCGATGCAGCGGAGCGACAGCAGCACGAAGGAGGTCGGACAATTTCAACGCAAGGTGCTGTCAAGCGTTTGGATGCAGTTAGGGTAAAACGACCTATTATGGAGGGGTTAAGCACCGTGTCAAAACAAAATTCATTGCAAAAATTCTTCAAAAATTACATGTTGGTCGATTTCCACATTGTAGTAGTTGAATAGGATGCTCGTTAACTATAGTTTCGTAAATATTACGTCAATTGTGCTGAACTTATGTTGTTTTGTTTTTATTACAATAAAATCAAACTACCGCAACAATAGGACGCAGTTGCCTATCGTTGCGATAGTTTTTGAAGGTCAGTCCTATTGTTGCGGTATTGCATGTAATTCTTATGGAGGGCGATACCGCAACAATAGGACCTTAGCACTACCGCAATAATAGGCTCAAAGGATTCAAATTTTAACGAAAAATTTTGATTTTTCATCATTTTGAACGGAATTTTGTCAAATAAAAGCTGTTCTAGTTGATAATCCGAAGAGTTTTAGCGTACCCACAATTGTTTTCAATGGTATTATATCCAGAATGGACTATTTTAACACTACCGCAACATTAGGGCATACCACAACGATAGGACGTTTTACCCTACTTATTGGAAAGACGCATTGGGAAAAGAAAATTGGTTCTTCTCAGGACCAGTATTTTATAGAAAGAAAGAGTTAATTGCGAAAATGGATTGTTTCGGCGGCGGTTTAGCGTGGTAGCTTGGTTGCTGTTAGTGATTCCACCTGTTCAAATTAATTGCATCATCTCCCTCCACCAGGCTATTAAATTTACTAGTTACGATTGAGTTTTGCACTTTAAAGAAAGTTCATATCGGATCAATCTTCTTTTGTATGCATAAAGACCTTTTTGGAGGACATCATCCTCAAAAATGGCCGAAATAAAGGAGAAATAAGTAGAATCAGAAGTGGCATGAAACCAAACACAAATATATTTATATGCAACGTTTGGTCTTCGCCCGCGATGTAAGCGTTCGTGGCAAAGTAAGGATTGTGATGTCCCCGACTGAAAGTCAGTCAAGTGGCTTCAGCGGCCAATGAGTCATGTTAATTCCACGGTAAGAGACTCAAAGTCCATCCAACTGGGAACAACTATTCGACTTCTTGATTCAGTTGGCCTCCGAGCAGTTTGCTCAATGTTAATAAAACGACACAAATTATTATGGCAAATACTATCAATTTCGAATAGCTACGTAGTCCTACGTCACCTTTGCGTACAACCCGATTGGGCTGCACCTTTGAGTTTTTTCCAATAACCACCAATAAGAACGGCTATCGGCGGAACAATGCCGAATCAGGCCGACAATGGAACCTGGGTACGATGGCGGTTCTCGATGGGGTTTAACCATAAAAACTGCGGAATTCTGACGTCCTCTAGGCCTGGTCTTCTTACACAAACTCTCTCACTTCAACTTTTTTTTAATTCGGTAACTTTCGCTAGCTTTCAAACTTTAATCCGTTCACTTCGAACTGCGTTGGATAAGTGATCGATTTTGGGCTTGTTTCCTGCATTCTAGGGTCATGACCTCCTTTTTCAGGTCAGTCACCTCGCATCATTCCATCAACCCAATTACGCCACCCCTTCATGGCTGCTCGACGATGGTGGGTTGTGTTGGAGGACTACTGTACATGGAAAACCTACACATAAAGACGAGTTTTACCTGCCATTCACAAACAATTCATGCATAAAACTAAAATTCCACGAATATCTCGGCAACACTCATCACCTTAGGGGCCGTACACATATTACGTAAGCACTTATGGGGGGAGAGGGGGTCCGTCAATATCTTACGCTCCATATAAATAAAAAAATATTTGTATGAAAACAATCTTACATGGGGGGAGGGGGGTCGAAAAACGCAGAAAAATTGCTTACGTAATAAGTGTGCGACCCCTTACATAACAAACACTTACATTTTGGACAAGGATACAGAATACATTAAAATCTAATTTTGGCCAAAAATGTTACATATGCAGTTCCACAATCAAACGGTTCATTCGGACTCACAAAGCCTGGGAAGCAGTGTTACGATAGACGGGGATACCTTCGAGGTGGTCGAGGAATTCGTCTACCTCGGATCCTTGCTAACGGCTGACAACAACGTTAGTCGTGAAATACGAAGGCGCATCATCTGTGGAAGTCGGGCCTACTACGGGCTCCAGAGGAAACTGCGGTCGAAAAAGATTCGCCACCGCACCAAATGTGTCATGTACAAGACGTTAATAAGACCGGTTGTCCTCTACGGACATGAAACATGGACAATGCTCGAGGAGGACTTGCAAGCACTCGAGAGACGGGTGCTTAGGACCATCTTTGGCGGTGTGCAAGAAGACGGTGTGTGGCGGCGAAGAATGAACCATGAGCTCGCCCAACTCTACGGTGAACCCAGTATCCAGAAGGTAGCTAAAGCCGGAAGGGTACGATGGGCAGGACATGTTGCAAGAATGCCGGACAGCAACCCTGCAAAGATGGTGTTCGCTTCCGATCCGGCAGGTACGAGACGGCGTGGAGCGCAGCGAGCGAGATGGGCAGACCAGGTGCAGAACGACTTGGCGAGCGTGGGGCGTATCCGAGGATGGAGAGATGCGGCCTCGAACCGTGCATTGTGGCGTCAAATTGTTGATTCAGTGTTATCTGTTTAGATGTAAACTAAATAAATGAAAATGAAAGCTTATAAATCTTTGGTAGCACCATTTGTTTGAAAAATATACAGTACATAATTAAAATACTGAAGAAACTTTAAAAATACAATTTGATTTGTTATTAAACTATGGTTTAATAACAAATTTAAATGAAGTTTTTGAGATTTTGAACTCGACGTGGCATTCTGATGAACATTTTGAAAATCCAATAAAACCATGGTCTTAGAAATCCAGAAATTTCAATAAACTATAATTTCAAAATGGCAGACTTTAGTATCAAAGTTAACACTCCTCCGACCGTGATAGGTTTTACTTACACGAACGACCATGCCTCGAAAGACACTATTTTCAAATCGCTATATCTCAGCCGTTAGTGAACCGATTTGAACAATTTAGGGACTCACAAATTTTCCCGTCCATCAAGATTTGTCTGAGATGTTGAGACCTCCGATCGGACCAAAAATGACCTCTGTGGACCTCCAAACGTCGGAGCAAGTCGTGATTTTCATACAAATTGCGTGGTTGGTGCTCACCAGCTTGATGTTCATGCTAATATTAGTAAGATATTTCGAAATCCGTGAGATTTAGAAAGTTGCCGTCTTCTACAATTTTGTTCAGGAGGCCAAAACCATACTGTCGCTGATTATATTATTTCGGAACTCGTCCGCTTGGCGGCGCTAGTGTATATGAGAAAGATCGCTGGGTCAAATATTTCGAAATCTGTAAGATTTAGAAAGCTGCCGTCTTCTACAATCTTGTTCAGAAGTGTAAAACCATACTGTCGCAGATCATATTATTTCGGAGCCCGTCCGCTAGGCGGCGCTAGTGTATATGGGAATACTCGTTGGGTCAAATATTTCGGAATACGAAAGAATTAGAAAGCTGACGTCTTCTACAATTTTTCTCAGGAGTGTAAAACCATACTGTCGCAGATCATATTATTTCGGAACTCGTCCGCTTACCGGCGCTAGTGTATATGACAAAGATCTCTGGGTCAAATATTTCGGAATACGAAAGATTTAGAAAGCTGACGTCTTCTACAATTTAGTTCAGGAGGCCAAAACCATACAGTAGCAGATCATATTATTTCGGAACTCGTCCGTTTGGCGGCGCTAATGCATATAGGAATACTCGTTGGGTCAAATATTTCGGAATACGAAAGAATTAGAAAGCTGACGTCTTCTACAATCTTGTTCAGGAGTGTAAAACCATACTGTCGCAGATCATATTATTTCGGAACTCGTCCGCTTGGCAGCGCTACTGTATATGAGAAAGATCGATGGGTCAAATATTTCGGAATACGAAAGATTTAGAAAGCTGACGTCTTCTACAATTTTGTTCAGGGGTGTAAAACCATACTGTCAAAGATCATATTATTTAGGAACTCGTCCGCTTAGCGGCGCTAGTGTATATGGGAATGCCCGTTGGGTCAAATATTTCGGAATCCGTAAGATTTAGAAAGCTGCCGTCTTTAAAAATTAAGTTCAGGAGGCCAAAACCATACAGTAGCAGATCATATTATTTCGAACTCATCCGTTTGGCAGCGCTAGTGTATATGGGAATACTCGTTGGGTCAAATTTTTCGGAATCCGAGAGATTTAGAAAGCTGACGTCTTCTACAATTTTGTTCAGGAGTGTAAAACCATACTGTCAAAGATAATATAATTTCGGAACTCTTCCGCTTAGCGGCACTAGTGTATATGGGAATGCCCGTTGGGTCAAATATTTCGGAATCTGTAGGATTTGGAAAGCTGCCATCTTCTACAATCTTGTTCAGGAGTGCAGAACTATACTGTCGCAGATCATATTATGGTGAAACTCGTCCGCTTGGCAGCGCTAGTGTATATGGGAATACTCGTTGGGTCAAATATTTTGAAATCCGATAGATGTAGAAAGCTGGCGTCTTCTGCAATTTTGTTCAGGAGGCTAAAACCTCAGACGAACAGACGTAACAGCTTGAACATTTTTTTCCTCTACCGCCACCTTGCGAGCATGTCACACGAAACAATGTTTCGTATGACATTTTCACCAGAAGGCGCTGGGATACAAAGAACAAAGGGATCCGATCGATTCCAGTTTGAGACAGCAGCACGTACGAACGTGTTTTTTGCTCGCGCATTTTTTCCAAGTGTTTTTTCTCGTTCGTTCGCTGTTTACGTTTTCGCTTCGTCGCGTTGGCGTTATTTTCTTCCGGACCCGTCATGGGAGACTCGGTGGCCGATTCGATCGCTGGAAAGTGCCTAAGCGCACTGCTCTTGGAGGCGCGGGTAAGCTCTCCAAGCAGCTTTTGCAGAGCAACGTGTTCTCGCCGTTGCCGCTTGATGACGCCGACAATCCGCCAAAAAAGAGGAAGAAGCAGCAATCGCAGTTGCCGCAGGTGCAACTGGAGCGGAAAGAGAAGTGCCCGCCCGTGTTTGTGAAGAGCAATCCGCCGGATTTATGCCCGAAAATTTGCCGGTTGATCGTTGAGGGGCTGAAATGTACTTTTTGGCTCTGCAGCGATGACGTGAAAGTGATACTTGCAAACAAGGACCATCATCAGTCCGTCGTGAGTACTACACTCATGACCACCCCGGCACGAAGCCGCTCAAGGCTTTGCTGCGAGGACTCCACGGAAGGAGAGTCCATGAAGGAGAAAGAGCTCCAAGCAGAGCTTGAAATTTGCGGACTGAAGCCAGTAGCCGTGCACAAGATCGCTCGTCACGACAAGGCGAGGAGATATCGCTACCAGCTTTACCTGATCCAGGACCTGAAGCTGGTTGGCGTTATAAATTACACCATCGCTGACTGGGAGTGATATCGGACAGTGCACCGCGATGTCACGCAATGTACCAACTGCTTCAATTTCGGGCACGGCACCAGGAACTGCCGCATGAAGCCGCGCTGCAACAAGTGTGGCGAACCCCATCCGACTGACGAGTGCCACAAAATAGAGGTGGCCGATCCCAAGTGCGCCAACTGTGGCGATAAACATGGGGCCACCACAAAGGGCTGCCCAAAGCGAGCCAAGTTCCTGGAAATCCGGAAAAAGGCTTCCACCAGGACCATTCCGAAGAAGAACCGTGTTCCTGTAATCAACGAGGTGAACTTTCCAGCCATCCCGGCTCGCCGTCGTGCGATTGCAATACTCCCACCGCAACCGCCGCACAAGCGACTGGCAGCGGAATTCCGGATGAATTCCCGGAGGAACTTCCGGAGGAATTCCTGGAGGAACTTCCGCAGGAATGCCTGGAGGAATTTTCGCAGGAATTCCTGGAGGAACTTCCGGGGGAATTCGTGGAGGAACTTACGGAGGAATTCCTGGAGGAACTTCAGGAGGAATTGCTGAAGGAACTTCCGGAAGAACTACGGAAGGAACTTCCACAGGAATTCCTGGAGGAACTTCCGCAGGAATTCCTGGAGGAACTTCCGGAGGAATTCCTGGAGGAACTTCCGGAGGAATTCCTGGAGGAACTTCCGGAGGAATTCCTGGAGGAACTTCCGGAGGAATTCCTGGAGGAACTTCCGGAGGAATTCCTGGAGGATCTTCCGAAGGAATTCCTGGAGGAACTTCCGGAGGAATTCCTGGAGGAACTTCCGGAGGAATTCCTGGAGGAACTTCCGGAGGAATTCCTGGAGGAACTTCCGGAGGAATTCCTGGAGGAACTTCCGGAGGAATTCCTGGAGGAACTTCCGAGGAATTCCTGGTGGAACTTCCGAGGAATTCCTGGTGGAACTTCCGAGGGATTCCTGGTGGAACTTCCGGAGGAATTCCTGGAGGAACTTCCGGAGGAATTCCTGGAGGAACTTCCGGAGGAATTCCTGGAGGAACTTCCGGAGGAATTCCTGGAGGAACTTCCGCGGGAAGTACGGGAGGAGCTTCCAGCTCGATTCCTGCAGGAACTTCAAGAGGAATTCCTGGAGGAACTTCCGGAGGAATTCCTGGAGGAACTTCCGGAGGAATTCCTGGAGGAACTTCCGGAGGAATTCCTGGAGGAACTTCCGGAGGAATTCCTGGAGGAACTTCCGGAGGGATTCCGGGAGCATCTCCGGAGGAATTCCTGGAGGAACTTCCGGAGGAATTCCTGGAGGAACTTCCGGAGGAATTCCTGGAGGAACTTCCGGAGGAATTCCTGGAGGAACTTCCGGTGGAATTCCTGGAGGAACTTCCGGAGGAATTCCTGGAGGAACTTCCGGAGGAATTCCTGGAGGAACTTCCGGAGGAATTCCTGGAGGAACTTCCGGAGGAATTCCTGGAAAAACTTCCGGAGGAATTCCTGGAGGAACTTCCGGAGGAATTCCTGGAGGAACTTCCGGAGGAATTCCTGGAGGAACTTCCGGAGGAATTCCTGGAGCAACTTCCGGAGGAATTCCTGAAGCAACTTCCTGAGGAATTCCTGGAGGAACTTCCGGAGGAATTCCTGGAGGAACTTCCGGAGGAATTCCTGGAGGAACTTCCGGTGGAATTCCTGGAGGAACTTCCGGAGGAATTCCTGGAGGAACTTCCGGAGGAATTCCTGGAAAAACTTCCGGAGGAATTCCTGGAGGAACTTCCGGAGGAATTCCTGGAGGAACTTCCGGAGGAATTCCTGGAGGAACTTCCGGAGGAATTCCTGGAGGAACTTCCGGAGGAATTCCTGGAGCAACTTCCGGAGGAATTCCTGAAGCAACTTCCTGAGGAATTCCTGGAGGAACTTTCGGAGGAGTTCCTGGAGGAATTTGCGGAGCAATTCCTGGAGGAACTTCCGGAGGAATTCCTGGAGGAACTTCCGGAGGAATTCCTGGAGGATCTTCCGGAGGAATTCCTGGAGGAACTTCCGGAGGAATTCCTGGAAGAATTCCTGGAGGAACTTCCGGGGGAACTTCCGGAGGAATTCCTGGAGGAATCTCCGGAGGAATTCCTGGAGGAACTTCCGGAGGAATTCCTGGAGTAACTTCCGGGGGAATTCCTGGAGGAACTTCCGGAGGAATTCCTGGAGGAACTTCCGGAGGAATTCCTGGAGGAACTTCCGGAAGAATTCCTGGAGGAACTTCCGGAGGAATTCCTGGAGGAACTTCCGCAGGAATTCCTGGAGGAACTTCCGCAGGAATTCCTGGAGGAACTTCCGCAGGAATTCCTGGAGGAACTTTCGCAATAATTCCTGCAGGAACTTTCGCAGGAATTCCTGGAGGAACTTTCGCAGGAATTCCTGTAGGAACTTTCGCAGGAATTCCTGGAGGAACTTCCGCGGGAATTCCTGGAGGAGCTTCCGCAGGAATTCCTGGAGGAACTTCCACAGGAATTCCTGGAGGAAATTCCACAGGAATTCCTGTTGGAACTTCCGCAGGAATTCCTGGAGGAACTTCCGGAGGAATTTCTGGAGGAACTTCCGGAGGAATTCCTGGAGGAACTTCCGGAGGAATTCCTGGAGGAACTTCCGGAGGAATTCCTGGAGGAACTTCCGGAGGAATTCCTGGAAGGAACTTCGGAGGAATTCCTGGAGGAACTTCGGAGGAATTCTTGGAGGAACTTCCGGAGGAATTCCTGGAGGAACTTCCGGAGGAATTCCTGGAGGAACTTCCGGAGGAATTCCTGGAGGAACTTCGGAGGAATTCCTGGAGGAACTTCCGGAGGAATTCCTGGAGGAACTTCGGAGGAATTCCTGGAGGAACTTCGGAGGAATTCCTGGAGGACCTTCCGCAGGAATTCACGGAGGAACTTCCGGAAGAATTCCTGGAGGAACTTCCGGAGGAATTCCTGGAGGAACTTCCGGAGGAATTCCTGGAGGAACTTCCGGAGGAATTCCTGGAGGAACTTCGGAGGAATTCCTGGAGGAAATTCGGAGGAATTCCTGGAAGGAACTCCAGGAATTCCTGGAGGAACTTCCAGGAAAGTTCCAGAAGAAGTTCCTCCAGGAATTCCTCCGGAAGTTCCTCCAGGAATTCCTCCGGAAGTTCCTCCAGGAATTCCTCCGAAGTTCCTCCAGGAATTCCTCCGGAAGTTCCTCCAGGAATTCCTCCGGAAGTTCCTCCAGGAATTCCTCCGAAGTTCCTCCAGGAATTCCTCCGAAGTTCCTCCAGGAATTCCTCCGAAGTTCCTCCAGGAATTCCTCCGGAAGTTCCTCCAGGAATTCCTCCGGAAGTTCCTCCAGGAATTCCTCCGGAAGTTCCTTCCAGGAATTCCTCCAGAAGTTCCTCCAGGAATTCCTCCGAAGTTCCTCCAGGAATTCCTCCGGAAGTTCCTCCAGGAATTCCTCCGAAGTTCCTCCAGGAATTCCTCCGGAAGTTCCTCCAGGAATTCCTCCGAAGTTCCTCCAGGAATTCCTCCGGAAGTTCCTCCAGGAATTCCTCCGGAAGTTCCTCCAGGAATTCCTCCGAAGTTGTTTCCAGGAATTCCTCCGAAGTTGCTCCAGGAATTCCTCCGAAGTTCCTCCAGGAATTCCTCCGAAGTTCCTCCAGGAATTCCTCCGGAAGTTCCTCCAGGAATTCCTCCGGAAGTTCCTCCAGGAATTCCTCCGAAGTTCCTCCAGGAATTCCTCCGGAAGTTCCTCCAGGAATTCCTCCGAAGTTCCTCCAGGAATTCCTCCGAAGTTCCTCCAGGAATTCCTCCGAAGTTCCTCCAGGAATTCCTCCGAAGTTCCTCCAGGAATTCCTCCGGAAGTTCCTCCAGGAATTCCTCCGAAGTTCCTCCAGGAATTCCTCCGGAAGTTCCTCCAGGAATTCCTCCGAAGTTCCTCCAGGAATTCCTCCGGAAGTTCCTCCAGGAATTCCTCCGAAGTTCCTCCAGGAATTCCTCCGAAGTTCCTCCAGGAATTCCTCCGGAAGTTCCTCCAGGAATTCCTCCGGAAGATCCTCCAGGAATTCCTCCGAAGTTCCTCCAGGAATTCCTCCGGAAGTTCCTCCAGGAATTCCTCCGAAGTTCCTCCAGGAATTCCTCCGAAGTTCCTCCAGGAATTCCTCCGAAGTTCCTCCAGGAATTCCTCCGAAGTTCCTCCAGGAATTCCTCCGGAAGTTCCTCCAGGAATTCCTGCGGAAGTTCCTCCAGGAATTCCTGTGGAAGTTCCTCCAGGAATTCCTGTGGAAGTTCCTTCCGTAGTTCTTCCGGAAGTTCCTTCAGCAATTCCTCCTGAAGTTCCTCCAGGAATTCCTCCGTAAGTTCCTCCACGAATTCCCCCGGAAGTTCCTCCAGGAATTCCTGCGAAAATTCCTCCAGGCATTCCTGCGGAAGTTCCTCCAGGAATTCCTCCGGAAGTTCCTCCGGGAATTCATCCGGAATTCCGCTGCCAGTCGCTTGTGCGGCTGTAGCGGTGGGAGTATTGCAATCGCACGACGGCGAGCCGGGATGGCTGGAAAGTTCACCTCGTTGATTACAGGAACACGGTTCTTCTTCGGAATGGTCCTGGTGGAAGCCTTCTTCCGGATTTCCAGGAACTTGGCTCGCTTTGGGCAGCCCTTTGTGGTGGCCCCATGTTTATCGCCACAGTTGGCGCACTTGGGATCGGCGTCAGTCGGATGGGGTTCGCCACACTTGTTGCAGCGCGGCTTCATGCGGCAGTTCCTGGTGCCGTGCCCGAAATTGAAGCAGTTGTTACATTGCGTGACATCGCGGTGCACTGTCCGATATCACTCCCAGTCAGCGATGGTGTAATTTATAACGCCAACCAGCTTCAGGTCCTGGATCAGGTAAAGCTGGTAGCGATATCTCCTCGCCTTGTCGTGACGAGCGATCTTGTGCACGGCTACTGGCTTCAGTCCGCAAATTTCAAGCTCTGCTTGGAGCTCTTTCTCCTTCATGGACTCTCCTTCCGTGGAGTCCTCGCAGCAAAGCCTTGAGCGGCTTCGTGCCGGGGTGGTCATGAGTGTAGTACTTATACTTGTGGACCTCGAGGAACTCCACGACGGATTGATGATTGTCCTTGTTTGCCGGCATCACTTTCACGCCCTCGCTGCAGAGCCGAAAAGTACATTTCAGCCCCTTAGCGATCAGCTGGCGAATTTTTGGGCATAAATCCGGCGGATCGCCCTTCACAAACACGGGCGGGCACTTCTCCTTCCGCTCCGGTTGCACCTGCGGCAACTGCGATTGCTGCTTCTTCCTCTTTTTTGGCGGATTGTCGGCGTCATCAAGCGGCAACGGCGAGAACACGTTGCTCTGCAAAAGCTGCTTGGAGGGCTTACCCGCGCCTCCAAGAGCAGTGCGCTTAGGCACTTTCCAGCGATCGAATCGGCCACCGAGTCTCCCATGACGGGTCCGGAAAAAAATAACGCCAACGCGACGAAGCGAAAACGTAAACAGCGAACGAACGAGAAAAAACACTTGGAAAAAATGCGCGAGCAAAAAACACGTTCGTACGTGCTGCTGTCTCAAACTGGAATCGATCGGATCCCTTTGTTCTTTGTATCCCAGCGCCTTCTGGTGAAAATGTCATACGAAACATTGTTTCGTGTGACATGCTCGCAAGGTGGCGGTAGAGGAAAAAAATGTTCAAGCTGTTACGTCTGTTCGTCTGTGGTTTTAGCCTCCTGAACTTAATTTTTAAAGACGGCAGCTTTCTAAATCTTACGGATTCCGAAATATTTGACCCAACGGGCATTCCCATATACACTAGCGCCGCTAAGCGGACGAGTTCCTAAATAATATGATCTTTGACAGTATGGTTTTACACTCCTGAACAAAATTGTAGAAGACGTCAGCTTTCTAAATCTTTCGTATTCCGAAATATTTGACCCATCGATCTTTCTCATATACAGTAGCGCTGCCAAGCGGACGAGTTCCGAAATAATATGATCTGCGACAGTATGGTTTTACACTCCTGAACAAGATTGTAAAAGACGACAGCTTTCTAATTCTTACGGATTCCGAAATATTTGACCCAGCGATCTTTCTCATATATACTAGCGCCGCCAAGCGGATGAGTTCAGAAATAATATAATCAGCGACAGTATGGTTTTGGCCTCCTGAACAAAATTGTAGAAGACGGCAACTTTCTAAATCTCACGGATTTCGAAATATCTTACTAATATTAGCATGAACATCAAGCTGGTGAGCACCAACCACGCAATTTGTATGAAAATCACGACTTGCTCCGACGTTTGGAGGTCCACAGAGGTCATTTTTGTTCCGATCGGAGGTCTCAACATCTCAGACAAATCTTGATGGACGGGAAAATTTGTGAGTCCCTAAATTGTTCAAATCGGTTCATTAACGGCTGAGATATAGCGATTTGAAAATAGCGTTCCGACTGTTTGGGAGGCACGGTCGGAGGAGTGTTAATAAAAAAAATGGTAAGGCCGATAGAAATATTTAAAAACAATTATGTCTCTCCTCCCCTCGGATTTTATTGCCCAAAAATAATATATTGAGGGGGCAACAAAATTCGCATAAATTCGAGGATTTTCAAAACATTCTTTAACAAATCTTTTTTTAAATTTTGTTTCTTTTCAATTTTTTTTTATTATACCCCCCTTGATTTTTCGGAGACGAGTAGGACATGATTTTATTTAAATATTTGTAACGGCCTAATTTCGAGTTTAAAAAAATTCAAATCTAATTCGTTTAAATTGTTGTTTTATATTTGATTTTAAAAATCCGACAAATTCATTTTCCTCCACTTTAGTTTTTACGGTATCTATTTTTAATTGTTAATATTGCTGAAATAATTTCAATCAAAAAGGCGGATTAAACTATTATAAACGATAAGAAAATTATTTTGAGCTTTTTAGTGGAATGTTTTCACCTGTCATAAGACGAGTTAATACAATCCCATTGAATTCCACCACTTAATTGTATCTTGACAGATACGTATTTCGACCTCAAAAGTAAGGCCGTCTTCAGTGTCTCGTACTTGACTCGACTTATAAACGGATTTAACAATCATAATGTACTTTCTGTCATCGACGCCCTTATCGCTCATTATTCTTCCTGACGTTGGAAAACATCAAACATCATTGTCATGTGATGGAATTGAGGCTGTGATCAGGGTAGTGCATCTTTAGAATCAGATATTGGCAAATTTTAGCCGCTGTTTGTTGCGACATCTAGTGGTAGAAAGAAAGCTTTTTACACGGAAAATTTCCATCTGTGTTATACAAGATTTCAGAAGAGATGCAAAGAGTTACATACAAAGGTGCGAAAAAAGGTCAAGTGCAAGCGTATTAGTAAATGGTTAAAAGTGTGAATTATAATAATTGAACCGTTTGTTTGAGAAACTACATATGTGACATTTTTGGCCTTAATCAGATTTTCATATATTCTGAATCCTCGTCCAAAAATACGTATTCTGGCATAAAACATGAAAAAAAAATTTTGTTCGGAAATGTATGAAGAATTTTTCGTTTGTTTGTTACATATGTACACGCACCTTGAAGAGTAATTATGAAGTACTTCTTGCAGTTTTCAAAATGGAAATGCTCCAGGATGTTGAGCTTTGTCAAAAACTATTGAGCTGTATCAAATTAACTAAAAGATTCGATGCCAATTTGTTCGAAAACAGTTTTTTGTTGTTTTCTCGGAATTGTGAAAAATGGATATATGAAGTTTCTCAAACAAATGATTCAATTGTTTACACTTTTTTACCATTCACTAATACGCTTGCATTTTTTTATTATTATTAATGAAGGTTTTTGCCTTATTCGTATTTTTTATGAGAACTCAATTGTATTTGTACATAGTAGTGTAAAATAGTTTGGCAAAGAACACCATTCTTATATGGTCGCGCTTAAATATCTTTTTCTAGAAACCGCGGTGGTCTTACGCTCGCAGGCTCGACTGCAAAGGTAAACGTCAAGATAGCCGCCGGTTTACAAGATAGGGAGAAATTTTCCACTGAAAACAAAACCACTTGTTTTTTTCAAATGCCAGCAGTGTTCGATTAGTCTCACAGAAAGTTTTAACGTTTTAACTCTAAGCACATTGTAAATCAACGTCCAAGTCGGGTGGCTTAATCCCCGGAAATAGGCAATTAACTTTGATTGAACACAGAAAGTGTTTTTCATGACAAGTGCACACGATGGGAAGATTCATATTGACTCTGTTGTTTTTAGTGGTTGTTGCGATAACCTGAGAGGAGACAATCAGGAATAAGCAATATTTGTGTTTTTCTCGAGATGCATAATATTCATTCTCATTGGACTACAGTGACCGTTCGCTAAATGAGGCATGACCTCGCCCGACTAGCAAACGCTGTTCGCTAATTGGGGCGTTTTGACAATCGTCAAAGTTGTTTACTTTCTGAACTAAGCTAAACTTTGCACCTATTTTCTCAAAACTATTTTTTGTCGCCTACACCCCTTTGCATTTGACCCCCTCAATTACCTTTACAAAATCAGTCAACAAGTGAAACAAATGTTAGAAATCAACAACACAATTATTGGAATAATTGTGACGTCATCTATAACAGAAAGTGTTGTACCTGTTTAAGTTTAATATCTTTGCTGTGCTCATGTTTTTACTGGTATAATTTTATTTGAAATGACAGTTTTAGACTGACTTATGAGAAGGACCAATTTTTATGTGCGATCAATTTGATCAGTGGTTGAATTCAGAAGAGAATTTCGCGTTTTCTATCTATAATAATAAAACATTGGTTTTATTTCTATTTTTTATTTTTTATTTATATTTATCGATCATATTCTAAATGGTTATTTCTGATGAAGTATATTTATTTTAATTCGATAATGCTTGTATCAATCCCACTTTACGGCCTCTCTCGTTAAAATCTCTTATATGATTGAATAGTAATCTATCGTGAATACCATCTTCTTCTTATTGGCATTACATCCCCACACTGGGACAGAGCCGCCTCGCAGCTTAGTTCACTTAAGCACTTCCACAGTTATTAACTGCGAGGTTTCTAAGCCAGGTTACCATTTTTGCATTCGTATATCATGAGGCTAGTACGATGATACTTTTATGCCCAAGGATGTCGAGACAATTTCCAATCCGAAAATTGCCTAGACCGGCACCGGGAATCGAACCCAGGCACCCTCAGCATGGTTTTGCCTTGTAGCCGCGCGTCTTACCGCACGGCTAAGGAGGGCCCCATCGTGAATACCATACAGAGATGAAATATTCGTCTCTTTATTCAAACCCTTCCCAATATGTATTACTTTAAAATTGTTCCGATTTGGGTCCTTGAGAGAAACTTCACCAATACATTAGCAGTTGCAATTCGATTTAATGTGAAAATGATGGATGTTTGTTTTTATAATTTGGTCAGCAACGCCACTTTTGTAACATCCACATCTATTTTTTCCGAGCCATTATGGATTGAAGCCAAATGTTAAATACACTGGTCGTAACTCTAGGTGAAACCTTCCTAGCGAAGGGTCGTAAACTAATTATGTAAGGGTTCATGGGGATAGGTAAGTAGTAGGAAAGTCATTCCCAAGTAATCATGAGAGTCTCGCCGACAGTACTCACCAACACGAATGCACGGTTCGTAGTTGCAAATAATCCCATTTGATTGTGCCGTGATTGCAAACAAACGGTGTAAAAGTGTGAGTGAAATGTCCCTGTACATACACGCTCGCAGAAAGCCTTATGAAGCTATAGGGTAACCAACTTGATTTGGACCCTCCTGGCGACATTTTTCTGATTTCTGAACTAAAAACAATGCCGCTGCTAATTCCCCCATTGGCTTCAGGAAATTAACATTGTTCAGCATCTATTTCACTGGTTTCCCGTGCAAAAAAGCGATATTTAGATGAAATTTCGAGGAAATGAGTTTGTTCAAGAAGGCGAGCGTTACAATGCGTTACGCTTAAAAGTATACATCACTGAAAATCTCAGAACGTACACAATAAGTTTTTGTCGAAATTGTGAATTTAAAACGCAGGAATCTTCTCATTGATGCATGCCAATCGAAAGATAAGACTTGGCTTCGACTCAATTTACCAGGATAAATTAGAAATTCGACTTTGAAGAGACTAAATTGGGGGTGCCCAAAATGTGTACATTTGAGGGTCCAAAATATGCTGCACTGTCCAAAACGAAGAATATTTTCATTTCAGAAAATGGCAAATTTCACTGATTTATCAATAACTGAAGCTTATTTCGAATTTCTATTTCATAAATAAGCATCTTTGAAATGGTGTCATTTCCGCCCATATAGAACCTGTATTTCAATAGATATAAGCATATATTGGGATGCACTTCCTCTAGGGGTCCAAAATAGGACAGTTACCCTAAATGCTTGTAAATAATACATCCCTAAAAGTTGACTAAATGAGGAACTTTTACGATTGAAGTAAAGTTTCATTGCGTTGACATGTTGAAATATTGCTGATCAAGTGTATCTTGACCTGAAAATTGATAAATAAATGCATCTTTACATTGTTAAAACTGATGAGCAATTAGCAATTGGTATGCTGATGTGTAATTGATTAAGTCATAATTCAATGCTTGATGGTAACTTGGGTGATCTTACACTTCATATAAATAATGATTTCATTGAATTTACTAGCCCAGGTTCTAGGTAAACCGCTGTAAAACGCATACTAGTGAAGTTAGGTTGAACGCATTTGTTAGTATAATCCAGCTTTGCTTATCGCCCATTCCAGTTGTCAACGCCACGGTTATCCTTTTTGTCATTCATTAAGAGAGAAACCCAATCAAGAATTCGTCTCCTTTCAAGTGTCATGCGAGAATTATACCACGAAAATTATACCATTATGCACTTCTAAATAGAAAGAATGAAAACTGAAACAAATGAAGTGGGATTCTGAACCCCATTTTTATCCACTTTTCGACCAATGGATTTGCACTGAGATGTACTTCCGTTCCGTGCCCAAGGTCAGCCTTTCGCATTTTAACAAATCCCATTCGTGGAGAAAAAGATCATTTGACATGAATCGGAAATAACCTCTCAATTTTCACAACACACTTGGAACTTCATAGTAGGTACAAATGATTTTTATTTTTATTTTTTTTTTACAATTGGCAATGCAAAAATAGTGACTTTAGTGACTTTTGGATGCAAATAGTGACAAATAGTGACTAGTGACTAGACTCAAAAGTGACTCGCTACCAGGCCTGAAATGAGCAAAAAAAAAGCTTGTTTCGGCAACCCGTAAGCCAAGACGAACTTATTCCGGACAGAAGCCATGAACAGAATAACAAAACATGATATGGACTTGATTGATATAAGAAATTAATAAAACAGGAAACAGTATCAAAAATTTGCACCGAAATATCATTTAAATATCTGAGGAGATCATGTTATGCTATTTGTAAGAAGTGATCAATATCATGTGCCATTAGTTTGTTCTTATCCATAGCATATATTGATATTTAAATGATATTTCGGTGCAAATTTTTGATATTGTTGCCTGTTTTTTTGCCTTTCTCGTATACAATGTATACGTAAAGGCTATATGTTCGCTCCAAAAACAAACTTTTTATAGGAGGCTCGGAGATCCATAGTGTTACATACCGATCGACTCAGCTCGACGAATCGAGGTGATGTCTGTGTGTGTGTATGTGCGCAAAAAGTCTAGCCCACTTTTCAGGCACTTAGCCCTAATCGTAACAAGTTGCATTCGACGCAGAATCCTGTCCCATTGTTTCCTATTGAAAATTGGCTGCATCGGACTATGGGCTCAAAAGTTATGGTCAAAATACTTTTCTTTAGGCAACAACGAGTGGAAAAGTCTAGCCCATTTTCAGGCACCTGCCCTTAACCGATTTGCTTGCAACAAGTTGCATTCAATGCAGAATCCTGTCCTATTATTTCCTATTGACAATTGGCCAGATCGGACTATGGGCTCAGAAGTTAAGGTCAAAATACTTTTTCTCATAAAAAAGCGCGTAAAAATTTATTGCTCACTTTTTTAGCACTTACCCTCAACCAATTTCCTCGCAACAGTTTGCATTCGACGCTAAAACATGTCCCATTGTTTCCTATTGAAAATTGGCCAGATCGGACTATGAGCTCGGTAGATATGCCCACAATATTTTTTTTTTCATACCAAAAGTGCGTAGAAATTACTCACTTGAAAAAAAACGAGAAAGGCACCATCACCGCTAGGTGGATTAATCTGGTTGTTAATTTCTTATATCAATCAAGTCCATATCATGTTTTATTATTCTGTTCATGGCTTCTGTCCGGGATAAGTTCGTCTTGGCTTACGGGTTGCCGAAACAATATTTTGGTGTAAAATTTTAATGTTGTCGTCTGATCTTTTATCAACCATGTCCATATCCCATTTTGCTATCTAATCAACATTTGATATTATTGAACTATTTTCGTCTGCTCGGAATGCCATGACACCTAACCGTTAGATTCCAATAGCATTCCGCAGGAACTCGTGGCGATTGCAAAGATATTCTCGGCTTGCAGTGGGCGAAAGATTGCATCATCAATTACGTCCCACTCCCAATAGACCGTGAGGTCTCCAGTAGCCTTGCGAGCAAAGGCGTAGGATTGCCAATCTGGAGATAGCGAGTTTGATTCTTGGTCCGGTCTAGCATGTTCGTGGATTGGAATCTTTCTGGACACCCTGGGCATATACTGGATATGCTCATTGTATCTGCCACACAAGATACTCAGTATACTCATGCAATGGCCGGCGTAGAAAAGCTTTCAATTAATAACGTAGGAAATGCTAATAAAAAAGCAGGCGAAACTTTAGTTGGAATGTAGGTCCATTGAAGAAGAAGAAGATCCAATCTGATTGTACGGATTGAAAAATGCATGGACCATTTTCAAAAAGAGGTAACAACCCTGTTGCACGTGTAGACCTTAAGGATTATACTCGGATGGCCTGAAAAGGAATTCAGTTATAACTGGTATAAATTACCCAAGCAGCACAACTTGTTTCACTACTGAAAATTTCACTGTTGTGCAACTATTCAGGAAGAAATAATCTTTGCTTATGTGCCATCAAATATAACTCTCTTGCCATTTAAAAAGCGCAAGGGTGGAGCCTGGAGCAGCAGGGACTATGTCCAAGGGCTTGACGATCCCTCCCCAGGCCATCTGCGAGTTGTGGCGCCTGCCTAGGATGTGGTGGGGTTTGACAGTGGGCCCTGTTAAACCTCTATAAAAAGCTGCATGTATCCGCAAGTAGGCTCCGCCAAAGCGACCGTGTGCCGCTCAAAGCGTACAAGCCCAAGTCCTGGTGTTAGGTGGGACGCTAAACAGCCCTGACACGACGGCCCTCCGACGAGACAGGAGGTTTGCGCAGGCCCAACCATTACGAACGACATAGAAGATAATACGACTCGATACAATCGGCAACGACCTAGGCGACGAATAAAGGATCACGATTGGAAGCTTGGAACATGGAACTGCAAGTCACTAGGCTTCGCAGGTTGCGATAGGATAATCTACGATGAATTACATCCCCGCAACTTCGATGTCTTAGCGCTGCAGGAAATCTGCTGGACAGGACAGAAAGTGTGGAAAAGCGGGCATCGAGCGGCTACCTTCTACCAAAGCTGTGGCACCACCAACGAGCTGGGAACCGGCTTCATAGTGCTGGGAAAGATGCGCCAACGCGTGATTGGGTGGCAGCCAATCAACGCAAGGATGTGCAAGCTGAGGATAAAAGGCCCTTTCTTCAACTATAGCATCATCAACGTGCACTGCCCACACGAAGGGAGATCCGACGACGAGAAAGAAGCGTTCTATGCGCAGCTGGAGCAGACATACGATGGATGCCCACTGCGGGACGTCAAAATCGTCATCGGTGACATGAACGCTCAGGTAGGAAGGGAGGAAATGTATAGACCGGTCATCGGACCGGATAGTCTGCATACCGTATCGAACGACAACGGCCAACGATGCATAAACTTTGCAGCTTCCCGCGGAATGGTAGTCCGAAGCACTTTCTTCCCCCGTAAGAATATCCACAAGGCCACATGGAAATCACCTAATCAAGTAACGGAAAACCAAATCGACCACGTTCTAATCGACGGTAAATTCTTCTCTGACATCACGAACGTACGCACTTACCGCAGTGCGAATATTGAATCCGACCACTACCTCGTCGCAGTATGTCTGCGCTCAAAACTCTCGACGGTGATCAACACGCGTCAAAGTCGTCCGCCGCGGCTGAACATTGGGCGGCTACAAGACGGTAGACTAGCCCAAGACTACGCGCAGCAGCTGGAAGTGGCACTCCCAACGGAAGAGCAGCTAGGCGCAGCATCTCTTGAAGATGGCTGGAGAGATATTCGATCCGCCATTGGAAGCACCGAAACCGCTGCACTAGGCACGGTGGCTCCGGATCAGAGAAACGACTGGTATGACGGCGAATGTGAGCAGTTAGCTGAGGAGAAGAATGCAGCATGGACGAGATTGCTGCAACACCGCACGAGGGCGAACGAGGCACGATACAAACGGGCGCGGAACAGACAAAACTCGATTTTCCGGAGGAAAAAGCGCCAGCAGGAAGATCGAGACCGTGAAGAGACGGAGGAACTGTACCGCGCTAATAACGCACGAAAGTTCTATGAGAAGTTGAACCGTTCACGTAAGGGCCACGTGCCACAGCCCGATATGTGTAAGGACATAAACGGGAACCTTCTTACGAACGAGCGTGAGGTGATCCAAAGGTGGCGGCAGCACTACGAAGAGCACCGGAATGGCGATATGGCAGACAACGGTGGCGGTATGGTAATGAACCAAGGAGCACGCGCGCAGGACATGCGACTTCCGGCTCCGAATCTCCAGGAAATCCAGGAGGAGATCGGCCGGCTGAAAAACAACAAAGCCCCTGGAGTTGACCAACTACCAGGAGAGCTGTTTAAACACGGTGGTGAAGCACTGGCTCGAGCGCTGCACTGGGTGACTACCAAGGTTTGGGAGGATGAGGTTCTGCCGCAGGAGTGGATGGAAGGTGTCGTGTGTCCCATCTACAAAAAGGGCGATAAGCTGGATTGTAGCAACTACCGCGCTATCACATTGCTGAACGCCGCCTACAAGGTACTCTCCCAAATTTTATGCCGCTGACTAACACCAATTGCAAGAGAGTTCGTGGGCAGTACTAGGCGGGATTTATGGGTGAACGCTCTACCACAGACCAGGTGTTGGCCATACGTCAGGTATTGCAGAAATGCCGCGAATACAACGTGCCAACGTGCTCATCTATTTATCGACTTCAAAGCCGCATATGATACAATCGATCGGGACCAGCTATGGCAGCTAATGCACGAAAACGGATTTCCGGATAAACTGATACGGTTGATCAAGGCGACGATGGATCGGGTGATGTGCGTAGTTCGAGTTTCAGGGGCATTCTCGAGTCCCTTCGAAACCCGTAGAGGGTTACGGCAAGGCGATGGTCTTTCGTGTCTGCTATTCAACATCGCTTTGGAGGGAGTAATACGAAGGGCAGGGATTGACACGAGTGGTACGATTTTCACGAAGTCCGTCCAGTTATTTGGTTTCGCCGACGACATTGATATCATGGCACGTAACTTTGAGAGGATGGAGGAAGCCTACATCAGACTGAAAAGCATCGAACATCGGAAGACTGCGGTGGGCCGGGCACGTAGCCAGAATGTCGGACAGTAATCCGGTAAAAATGGTTCTCGACAACGATCCGACGGGAACAAGAAGGCGAGGTGCACAGCGGGCAAGGTGGATCGATCAGGTGGAGGACGACTTGCGGACCCTCCGCAGACTGCGTGGTTGGCGAAGTGCAGCCATGAACCGAGCTGAATGGAGAAGTCTTTTATGTGCAGCACAGGCCACTCCGGCCTTAGTCTGATGATAAATAAAGGGTGGAGCCTGCGGAAACATCCTTCGATTGCAGAAAAACAGCAAAAATGTTGCAAAGTACTACAGCGGAAAAAAAAACTAGATACGATTCATGGCCCTTGTGATTGATAAGTCCTTCACTCTACCACAGCACCATTCAGCACTTCGAAGGAACTGCATGTTGCCTGACCATAAACACCATACGATTATGAAGTTTTGTACTCGCAGCCGGACAATACTAAATACTCATCCTACTTGGTTGGCGTTTGTACAAAAATACATATGAGAGAGTTAGTTCTGAAAATGTATTGCGAGAGATCGGCTACGTGCCCGGTGCTGGGAATTTGGTTTCATTAATACCCGCTAAGCTGCGGAGGACGACGGAGGTCCTTCGATTATCTGGCCGAAATGGTCGTTTGGCCGAAAGGGCTGTTTGGCCGAAAGGGTCATACGGCTGAAAGGGTAATTTGCCTGAAAGGGTCATTTGGCCGAAAGGGTCGTTTGGCCGAATGGGTCGTATGGTCGAAAGAGTCGTTTGGATGAATGGGTCATTAGGACAAGGCCATTTGGCCGAGTGGGTCATTTGGCCGAAAGGGTTATTTGACTGAAAAGGTCATTCGGCCGAAAAGGCCATTTAGCCGAAAAAGTCATTTGACCGAAAGGGTCATTTGGCTGAAAGGGTCGTTTTACCGAATTTGGCAGAATAGGTCATTTAGCCGAATAGTTCATTTGAAAAGTGAGAAATTAGGAATGAGAAGAGAGACGTCTCAATTCTCACTCTTCATTAATCTCTTCTCACTGTAAAAAGTGAGAAACGCGAAATGAGTAGTAAGACGTCTCACTACTCAGTTCGTGCTTTTCAGACGTCATCATCGCTGCATCATCGGCCCAAGTACCATCGGCTCTAAGCCAGTGGCCCCCGCTTCCTCCCCCTGGATTCCGTCGTCAGGACTGAAGGCTGAAGGTGACCCACCGCTCTACACATCGGAGCAGCTAGTTCCAATGTTCACACAACTGGCATCGCGACTACGCGGGTGCAAAACACGCTTCGTCGAGATCACCCTGGGCATGTTCGTTATCGAAAATGGCTGCTAGGGTGGGTCTGGTCAATTGGAACGCTTGCTCATATAAGAGCAAAACTATTGAGCTGGTTGGTTTCCTCGATGAGAGGTAAATCGACGTGGCTTTCATCACGGAAACGCACCTGAAGCCAGAGGTGAGCGTATATATTCCGGACTTCCGTGTGGCGATCGGCCACACTCCAGGGGAGAAGGTGTTGCCATCGCACTGAGAAACAACATCAATTTGTCGTTTGCTACCAAGTCTCCAGCTCAAGTTCATCGAGGCTGTTTGGGGTAGAAGTTACTACTTCCGTCGGCGTCATCACCTTCATCGTGGCGTACTGCCCAACGCAAGCCAAGATTGTACCATCAATCGGCCGCCCTCCGCAGAGACATCGTCAAACTAACTGGCGCCAAGGGCAGTACATCATCGCCGGCGATTTGAATGCAAAATCCAGCCTGAGAAAACTCAAGGAACAATAGGAACGGCATGATCTGGAGTACTGATCTAGTAGAAGGCCAGTACACCATCCTGAGCCCGGACTCACCCACCCGTTCGAGCAGATCCGGGGTACATTCGACGCTCGATCTGAACATCACGAACATGGATAACCAAATATCGCAGCCGGTCGTCTATCAGGAGCTGAGCTTCGATCACTATCCGGTGCTGACCAAGATCAGCTCTTCGATTAACCAACACCAACTCTCCAGAAGGGACTATCATCGTCATCAGAGATCTCATTCGTCTTCGCAAAGTGATTCGCAGACAGTACCAATGTACTGGGCTGCCTGCACTCAAAACCCGTTGCAATCGCATGACCAGAATCTTCAAAGCCAGAATGGTGGACCTAAGAAATAAGGATTTTTCCAATAAGATCCGTGCTCTCCCAAATTGTGCTATGCCGTTTTGGAAGTTGACAAAAAATTTGAAAACAAAGCCTCGGCCCATTCCACCCTTGAGCGATTCCAAGCAACAGCATCAAAATTTAAGAAAATTTTTAATTCATGATTTTCTATTGAGTTGAAACTTTGCACAGTTTTTCAATTTCATCTAAATCGTCATTTTTCGATATCAAATCTTCATATTGAGTCACGACTAACTTTTCAAAAGGGTGTATGTGAAAATGGTTCAAAAATATTTAAAAAGCTGCACAGCAAAAACGGAATGTTCGATTGTTATGATTTTTTCAGCAAAGTTAGACAACTAAATGGTGATTCTTAAGAAAATGTGTACAGTAAAAAAAAATTTTTTTGCCTTTACAAATATCATTTTTGTCACAAAAACTCAAATATCTCAAAACCCTATCTTTTTTCGAACGTAATTTTTTAGGAAAACGGTCCATTATATTAGCTATCTACCATAAAAATTTGGTGATGGTAAACTAATAAACAAAAAAGTTATGGCATTTCAAATATTTCACAATTTTCACATTTAGTAAAAAAAAATTTTTTCTGTGTAAGTTATTTCGAGAATCGCAGTTTGATGCAGATTTTATTGTTAAGGGACGTGATTTAAACAAGTTGTTTTCATGATATTTTGATTTAATTATTCATAGCATCTATAAGAAACTTAGACACGATCCAGTGTTGTGATCAAAAGTATTGATAGTGTCATAATTTTCATTGCACGTGACTGGCGAAAAATTCTTTTAATAGTGTTGAAACCTGTTGATAATAACGTTGATAGAAACATATCAGAAATGTTATTTTTAAGACAAAAGCTGCAAAATCAAAGATTTATATACACGTGTACGTCTATAGTTTACCTGCAAAAAATATACCTCTTAGAGAATAGACTTTATGATTTCGGAGGTGAACTAGCCTTGGGCTAAAAACCTCTTTAATAAAGATAAAAAAAAAAAAAAAAAAAAAAAACTTTATGATCGGGAGGAAACGGGTATCTTCAACAACAACAACAATGACTTTTTGCGCACATACACACACACAGACATCACCTCGATTCGTCGAGCTGAGTCGATCGGTATGTAACACTATGGATCTCCGAGCCTCCTATAAAAAGTTTGTTTTTGGAGCGAACATATAGCCTTTACGTATACATTGTATACGAGAAAGGCAAAAAACAGGAAACAATATCAAAAATTTGCACCGAAATATCATTTAAATATCAAGATATGCTATGGATAAGAACAAACTAATGGCACATGATATTGATCACTTCTTACAAATAGCATAACATGATCTCCTCAGATATTTAAATGATATTTCGGTGCAAATTTTTGATACTGTTTCCTGTTTTATTAATTTCTTATATCAATCAAGTCCATATCATGTTTTGTTATTCTGTTCATGGCTTCTGTCCGGGATAAGTTCGTCTTGGCTTACGGGTTGCCGAAACAAGCTTTTTTTTGCTCATTTCAGGCCTGGTAGCGAGTCACTTTTGAGTCTAGTCACTAGTCACTATTTGTCACTATTTGCATCCAGTCACTATTTGCATCCAAAAGTCACTAAAGTCACTATTTTTGCATTGCCAATTGTAAAAAAAAAATAAAAATAAAAATCATTTGTACCTGAGCGATTCCAAGCAACAGCATCAAAATTTAAGAAAATTTTTAATTCATGATTTTCTATTGAGTTGAAACTTTGCACAGTTTTTCAATTTCATCTAAATCGTCATTTTTCGATATCAAATCTTCATATTGAGTCACGACTAACTTTTCAAAAGGGTGTATGTGAAAATGGTTCAAAAATATTTAAAAAGCTGCACAGCAAAAACGGAATGTTCGATTGTTATGATTTTTTCAGCAAAGTTAGACAACTAAATGGTGATTCTTAAGAAAATGTGCACAGTAAAAAAATTTTTTTTTTGCCTTTAAAAATATCATTTTTGTCACAAAAATTAAATATCTCAAAACCCTATCTTTTTCGAACGTATTTTTTTAGGAAAACGGTCCATTATATTAGCTATCTACCATAAAAATTTGGTGATGGTAAACTAATAAACAAAAAAGTTATGACATTTCAAACATTTCCCAATTTTCACATTTAGAAAAAAAAAAAATTTCCGTGTATTTTTTTTTCAAGAATCGCAGTTTGATGCTGATTTTATTGTTAAGGGCCTTGCGTGAGTTAAACAAGTTGTTTGTATGATATTCCATATTTATGTATTCATCGATATTATGTATATTATATGTATAAATATTATATGTATAAATAAATAAAAATGAATTAATATTATCCTAAGTATTAAATTAAATGTGGCAGTTACACAATGTTGTTATAGAAACTCTAAGAGTTTTGGGTTTGAATTTTGGTATGGGTTATGATATCATGAAAACAGTTTATTAATACTTATTTTTTTATTTTTTTTTATTCAAATTTTTTAAAATATCGAACACTTTTGAATTATTATCAGCACAGTTTGAGTATAGTTTTGCTTTAATTTTATTTTCCGACAATGGAATGAAACAGTGAAATTTTTGGGTTCCTTGGATCGTTTTCGCGTTATTAAATTGCTCGCTGAGCTCTGAAGCCTTTATTTCGTACTCTTCAGTAGTAGTAAAACAAAATGATAATTTGGTTAAATCTTTTTCTTTTCTACGATTTGCCCAATCAAAATGTTCTTTCGCAGTTTTAATTGGATGCTCACGTTCTTTGGCTAAACTTGCTCTTGTGGCCATGCGCTTTATTGTTCCTCCAATAGCATCACAAGGACCTTTGCCATGTGATGTAGCAAAAATGCCATTCTGCATCAATTCCGTACATTGATTTAAATTGACATAGGCTCGAAAAATTCTTACGATTTTTGTACTGCGACGCTGCTCCATCAGACATGAAATATATCTTTTGACTTCTTTATGCTTATCAACGCGTAAAAAGTTAATCATTTTTCAATGAACAAGTTTACGGATACTGAATCGTGTCTTAAATCTTCGGAAATTATAATAAAACTTAAGTGTTCAATTTGCGTACTTCCATTAAAATAAATAACGAATGGATGAATTGTAGCTTGTTGTACGTTCCAGTGATGGGACTGCACTTCATCTTGCAATACAAAGCTGTAATTTTCAGAAAAATCACAAATGACTAAAAATTCACCATTTTGTAATGTATTTTTCGTATTTTTTAAAAAGCTGGATTGTTCTGTTTTAATGAAATCGTGAGGAATTAAACTTTCTAATTTCAAGCAAAAATATGACACAAACTCATCTACAGGTTTTACAATAGTTTCTATGTCACACCTATCCGTGGTCACCCATTGCTCAAATGATAACTGATCAATATATTTTTCTTCAAACTCAGCGAATAAAGTATTTTCCAATGATGAAGAATCTGGACAATCCGAACAAGATCGTAGATAGCAATTTGATGTTGTATTTTCACACAAAGACTACCAGTTAACATTTTAATATCCTTTGTTAAATTGATTCTTTTCAAACTATGTAAAATAAGATTAATATTCTCATGGATTGTGCACACACACACATTATGTGTTCCTGAATTGGAAAGAAGCTTACATTGCCTTGGCCGAAGGCTTGCAAATGAGGAAAAACCTATTTTAATATTATCGTGAATTTCCTTGAAGCGTGTGTACGCTTCTTTCAAAGTCGTCATCATTAATCGTTTTGGATTGCTTGACGCTTTCCATCTTTTTTACTGATACATAATCTTTTTGACCAGGCATAGCTCGACTTACTTCATCATCTTCAAAATATTGAACTACTATTTCTTTTGTCTCATCTGTTAATGCAGTACTAGACCTAGTATTTTTGGTTGAAAGACAGTTATTCTTCAATTGTTTTGCCTCTTTTACTGTATTTCTATTGGTTTTGAACTCATCAATGGCATCCTGAATAGACCACGAACTTGGCAGCATCGACAAAATCAATAATTTTTCTTTCCTTGTCGTGGCTGCATTCGAGAACCTTTCCTTCATATTTATAATTACCTCATCGTAGTCTGTATTTTCCACATCATCAGGTCCTAATTTGAAGAGGTTTCTTCGTACAGCTTCGTTTATTTCACGGTATGTTTTCTCCGGGTAATAAACGTAGTCCATCTTACTCCATTTAATCGGAGTCACTTTTATCCCAGCTATGCCCTCGTTAAAGCGTTCGATGTTGACCTTTTGGATACACTCATCTTCCGATTGATTTGTTGAAACAGATTTCGCTGATGGTACGGTGGCAAGGCTCTCAGCACTTAATACTTCTGGTAATTCCTCAGTTGTTGTCGATACATCTGGCAATTCCTCAGTTGCTGTCGTTTTCGAACTTCCTGCGCTCTGCTCAACCGATGATATACAGATTGCTCTTTTGTCAACGTTTAGACGGCAGGACGTGCAAATGCGTAAATTTGTATTCACTGTGGACATTGGAGCATAACCAGTCGCTTTCAGTTTATCTATGGTGCTTTCGGTGAGATTTCGTAACTCTTTTGAACACTTTTTTCCATCAAACGGCCTACAACAGTTGAGAAAGCGGCTACTCATGTTGTTCGTAATATTTCAATAAACAAAATCACTTTTAAGTTTTTACTGACTAGTTTGGTGTCATTTGCTTGACTGAAGAAAAAAATTACTATAAGATCTTTAACAACCTTAGTAGTAGTAATTTTTTTGCTTTTTCGTGAGCATTGTCATGGTATGTACCTATCATGCATTTGTTGTTGTTGAAGATACCCGTTTCCTCCCGATCATAAAGTTTTTTTTTTTTTTTTTTTTTATCTTTATTAAAGAGGTTTTTAGCCCAAGGCTAGTTCACCTCCGAAATCATAAAGTCTATTCTCTAAGAGGTATATTTTTTTGCAGGTAAACTATAGACGTACACGTGTATATAAATCTTTGATTTTGCAGCTTTTGTCTTAAAAATAACATTTCTGATATGTTTCTATCAACGTTATTATCAACAGGTTTCAACACTATTAAAAGAATTTTTCGCCAGTCACGTGCAATGAAAATTATGACACTATCAATACTTTTGATCACAACACTGGATCGTGTCTAAGTTTCTTATAGATGCTATGAATAATTAAATCAAAATATCATGAAAACAACTTGTTTAAATCACGTCCCTTAACAATAAAATCTGCATCAAACTGCGATTCTCGAAATAACTTACACAGAAAAAAATTTTTTTTTACTAAATGTGAAAATTGTGAAATGTTTGAAATGCCATAACTTTTTTTTTATTAGTTTACCATCACCAAATTTTTATGGTAGATAGCTAATATAATGGACCGTTTTCCCTAAAAATTACGTTCGAAAAAAGATAGGGTTTTGAGATATTTGAGTTTTTGTGACAAAATGATATTTTTAAAGGCAAAAAAAATTTTTTTTACTGTACACATTTTCTTAAGAATCACCATTTAGTTGTCTAACTTTGCTGAAAAAATCATAACAATCGAACATTCCGTTTTTGCTGTGCAGCTTTTTAAATATTTTTGAACCATTTTCACATACACCCTTTTGAAAAGTTAGTCGTGACTCAATATGAAGATTTGATATCGAAAAATGACGATTTAGATGAAATTGAAAAACTGTGCAGAGTTTCAAATATTTTCGAAATGGTCGCTCAGGATCGACTGACATGCCCCCGTGGAATGCCTCCCTTGATCCCGCTAGACAATAATGGATCTAAGAATCGCTTGAGAACTCCTGCTGAGATAGGTCGGCATTTCGTCAGCTCTCATAATCTTGGGCAAAACATCGTAAGTCCACATGAAGCTGCTATCAGTGAGCAATTGAGCATGCAAACAACATTCATTATTCCCAACGGCTTCTCAGAGGAGTAGGAGATAACAGTTTCGATAACATCTTCAACTTGGAACTCAAGTATTTGAGTGCCAAGTTTTTCGATCACTTCGCGTTAATCTCCACCCAGTGCCTTCGACATAGTTACTGCCCATCGTCCTGGAAGTCAGCAAAAGTGATCCCCATCCGGAGACCTGGGAAAGACCCTTCCCCGCCCAAAAGCAATCCAGCTTGATTTGGCTGATGAAAACAACATCATGCTGGATGAACAGTTTGGATTTCAACGCGGTCGATCAACTGTGCACCAACTGACCCGAGTCACCAACATCATCAGACGGAACAAGTTTGTCTCCAAAACCTAAGCCATGGCGTTGCTCGATGTCGAGAATGCATTTGACAATGTATGGCATAATGGACTGGTGTACAAACTACAACGCTACAATCTTCCCAGCTACCAAGTAAAGATTATTACGCCTCAAAAACTATCTGTCGCTGGAAGCAAATCGTCCTCCCTGTGATTGAATACGGTCTGGGAGAGCTGCGCCAATACTCATCATTATTATTTATTAATATCTTTATTAATGAGGTTTTCGGCCCTGGACCGGTTCACCTCGTAAGCTCATCATCTGAAACTCCACCGAGTATAGAACAAATTCCTGCGAATGATTTTGAACACCCCTCCCAGGACTCGAAATTCTGAGGTCCATCGTCTAGCCGAGATTAAAACACGTATTAGAAATGTGTCATATTTCCTACAACACCAATACTGTTAACCATCGTACAGATGTGCAAAGTCTCAGTACCACTTACGCTGGTCTGTTGCACACTATACAAAAGTCAACATTAAGAAGAACACTCACCACACATCCGAACAATACCAATATGCCAAATGTTGCAAACAACCGTGATCAAATTACCCAAAATAATGATCACGACACACAACCATCAACGATGACCATCACCCATTATTACTGTTCCTACCATTTTGAAATAGCAGTTACGGTTGTTGTATGTTAATAAACAAACTCAGTTTAAAACCACTTTTTCAAAAATTTACAAAAAGTAAGTTACATAATTTACCACACATTTAGAATTGTAATCACTCATTAACTCAACATTCAGGCAAGCATGAAAAGCACCCTATCCACCATTGATCGAACGTGGTTTACAATAATTTACGAAAGAATATAGTGAGTTCAACATTTATGTTACATGTATTCATGTTATACGTTAAAAGTAATTACATGTCTTAGCGACCCTTGAAAAAGGCCACAACCCTTCGGCCGAAACGTCGGGCAAGTAAATAAACCATCGTTTTGATCTGGGAGGGAGATCCAGATACTACACACGAAATAACAATAAAATTAAACGTCATGACGCATCGACGAGCAAAATATACCAAAGCAAGCGTCACACGGACTGACCAATTTTTGTTTTGCGTGTCATCGATGTTTTCGTTGATTTCATTGAAGCCGGTGCGTGACTTTCTCGAGTTTCATATCACGTTCCGAGTGCGGGAATTTGAAATATCAAGTGTCTCGTGAAACTCTCTCTCCCGGAGTATCGAATTAAGAAGTGTCCGGATCATAGTCGTTTTTCGCTTCCTTATGGGGGGAATCACAAAATGCGGCGGATTCAATTCAGTATAAATAAAATACGAACAAATACTGACAAGAGACAGCTTCTATCTCGACCAACTCAACAACCAAAACATTCAAAGTCATTTATATAAAATTAAGTTTTTATTTGTCGATATTTCTTCACTCTAATTTATTCCTAATAATGATATAAATTTCCACTTCGAAATAACGACATGTGCAAAAGTTATCTGATTTCTAATAAAGTACGATATCAACGCAATGATATATTTTGGCAAATAATTTCATAAATGATCACCACTACACCTTTATCCCTTTTTGTTCATCGAATCATCAGTATTTTGGCGTTTGTTTATCTCCGGAAGTTTATATTTTTGAGATAAAAATTTATTGAATGAAACGACATTAGCTTTTTGATTATGGAGTAATAGCCTTGTCGTCATGAAGAACCATTTCACAAGGACATTGCCGGTAATTGATGTTTTGGGATAAGGAAAATAGTTCCCCTACATATTGATTATATTTGAATGAAAATTATATGGGATAGAATGTTTACCAATTACCAATCAAAACTACATTGTGGTCTAATGATTAAGATCTCTTAGCAAAGGTTCTACAGTATTCTTTCTTCCAGGTTCATTAACGATTAAGCAAATTAATAAATAAAAATCTGCATCAAAGAAAACTCTCGATGTTCCTCTGAAGAACCTAAAATTAAAGTTCTTATCAAAAATTCTGACATATCGATAAAGTATAACGGTGAAAAATCATATCGTTTTAACCGTTTTAACGGTATCGATATTTTGGAAAAGATCCTTTGCAATGTTTGAGTAATTTAAAATTCTTTATGAAACGACATCTATCGCTATCGATGGTTCATAAGAAAACTTTTAAAATTGGATATGAAGAATTTTGAAGAAACTTAAAGAAATGGTTGGCAAGGATTGATTATTTATGTTGGCAAATGTGTTTTTGCATTCTTTTGCATTTCGAAGTAGCTTGTTTTATAACGGGCGGCGGAAAAGACGGAAGTTGCAAAGCGAAATCTCTCTTCCATGCTTTCATCATATATGCCAGATTCGGACGACGAACACTTTACAGATTTTCTCAAATCGTCAAAACCCGACTATTCATGATTAAGATTACGAAAAAACAATTTACTGTAGCTGCGGATTGGGTTGACTTTGAAGAACGTGAAACGAGCGATGCAGATAATAAATTAATAAGCGATAAGCAAAGGGAATCATTGCAAGAAGATGTATCCTAGACGTCTCCTTTTCTCTTTTCAATGGATATCATTTTCAAATGAGTTTCACAGTTCGATTGTATTAGGCATTTTTTTTTGTTCAACAACCGTCGTTTCACATATAGATTGATTCAATATAATTTTCTGCTTTTTATAGTTTTCAAGAAAATGATCAGTATCGATACTCCCCATTCATTAAACATTTTCAGCTAGGTCTGCGGTTACGTTCCATGACAACTAAAGTTAGGTCTGCACTGACATACATATTTTTTGAATCTGAATCTCCCTCCCAGGTTTTGATACATTACACTAAGAAAGCCAACTTCCGAACAGTACATCTTATCCAGTCGAAAAACACCCTTCCAATTTTCAAAAACCATTCAAAAAACCTATTTTCCAATCAATTTTAAATCATAACAATCAGTAATAGAATAAAGAACGCAACTAGGTTTCGAAGTTAAGTGAAATTGAAGGGCTTGGAAACTGAGTTTTATTACACAGATTATAATTCAATCAGTATAATGCAAAATTCGAATCACACACAATGCACGTCACCCTCCCTGAAAAAATGTCGATAACCAATTATGCAAAATTCTAGATGCGTTATTAAAATCGGAAATTGCTTTCTAATATCCTTTTATTTCGTGAATGGCAAGAGATGTTTCCTCCCCTAAAAAAGAAACACAAACCAGCATGGCATGACGACAGTTACTTGTGTAATAGCAGCGGAGAAAAACAGACGTGTTCCCGATCATTTTTCACTGCGCTCGTTGTGGCCAACGTCAGTCGGTTCGTCATCCTACCAGCGATAGGATTCCAATCGCTAGTGTCAACGGGAAGCAAATTGAAAAGCCCTCCAAGGATATTATCTCGTCGTGTTCTTCACCGCCACCCCAATATTATTACATCGACGAAACGCGGACGCGTCTCGTTTCATGTATATTTAATTATGAAATAGCAAGTGCGCGCTCGTGTGCTGCCCCTCCGCCTAATCCCACACGCGATTGCTGACGTTGCTTCCCATGCCATGTTGGGTGATAGAATTTTCCGTTTGCAGTTGTTTTCAAACGAAACACTTGTGTGTTCCCAAAGGATTCGGCAACGGTTCGCGTGGATGGAGGGTTTGCTATTTTCACACAGGTCATGAACACTACATATTACGATGCCAAAGGAACCAAGCTGTGTCTCACGGGAGGCATATATTTCTACCATTTAACCGTAATTATCAGTAAATTTCGTCCCATATTAATATTCAGCACACTTCGTCGTGTGGTGGGAAATCTCTGGGAGGATGTTTATTATTGTTTGGTTGGTTAGATGAAGGAAAAACTATGTTGTAAAAATATTCGTTGCGTTCAGAATAAAATTACACAAATAACCTTTCTACATAATTTTATCTTGGGGCTTTAAAAAAATCAACCAAAAATTTTATATACTTTCTATGATCAGTCTCATATTAGAGAAAACACGAACTAGAGAAAAGTGGAGGAAAAATGAATGCATTATTGTAAAAACAGAATAATAGTAATTATCTATGCATGTTACACATTTCATTCATACAGAATATGCTACTGTAGAAAGTATAAACTAAATATTTTTATAAGCTTTTAGTTGAAAATAGCTAGAAACTAACATGAAAATTTTCTACTTTGGTTTTAAACGAACTGCTTGACTTGCCGGAATGTGACTTGAATATTATGAACACACTTTAAGGGCAAATGTGAAGAATAATTCACTTACGATTTTACCATGATGGGACTCAAATGTGATCATATTCCATCTGGGACAAACTGGCATCAGTAGTATGATCAAACAGTGGTATAAAACCCTGAAATCCTTTATCGTATAAAATGAGATCTAAGGAAACCTCCATTTGAACGGATTCAGTTATGTTCAACGTTCTCCAGAAGAGTAAGATTAACAAAACTTCGTCGAGATGTGACTGAAAATTGGTCAATATTATACTTACTTGCCAATAATATTGCTCCCAAGAATCTTGAACTTTCTATGAGTTTGATTTTTGAATTCACCACCATTGCACATTGTCATAATTTCTAGCCACTCTTTATATTGCAGAGCTGTCTGCTTGCGACCTTTTGTCCATTTTACCAAAGCAAAAGTTATCCATCAGAAAAAGCAATCATCCACTAATATGACAAGACTTGCCCCACAGCTTTTACCCTGCCAGTGCTTTATCACCAACTATATGTGATACACCCAAGCCGGGAATTTATGAGTTGTTGAGAGTGCGATATGGCGCAAATGGAAACAAAACCATCGTTTATGTCAACGCGTTCGAGTGTGGAACGTTTGTGCGAATGCTCCAGAGAGCTGCTTAGTCACTCATCATAACCGCACAGCAGCAGCAGCAGCAGCAACTTAGGCAAGGACGACCCCGTGGGTGCCGCCTGGAGTGGTCGCGGGGGATTGCTTGATGGAACACATTCTCACAATAAGGACATTACGCCTCGTCTACCCGCATTTACCCAGCGCCACAACTGGGGACTAACTAGGCGAAATTCTGTGTGCAGAGAAACAACTCCACAGCAGCGGAACGATTTATGCTGTATTATTTATGGTATTAAGAGTATACAACGATGGTGTGGACCGTCGAGCAGCATCTATTTGAGCCGCAGATGAATTTGTCCACATTAGGAACAATTTAGAGCCAAAGTACGGTCCCTAACATGCGAGCTAACCCAATGAACTCGAATATGTGTGTAGAGCACAGTCTAGTTTTGTGCAGTCGGTTACTGTACTGGCGAAATATGTATCGCCAAGACGACAGTCTTCGCATTCATAAATGTGTACGTACGAGAAGAGATTCGATTTATTGCTCTTTGTTGTGGAAAATTTAACACTGCTGGCTGCCAACCGAAGCCCCATGCATGCCCGCTTCGGTACTGGACTAGGAGAAGCACTTTGCCTGGTACTCCGACTGCTGCTGGGGTCTTGTTATTTGCCATCCGTTCTAATGCGAGCGTGCACTGAAGGACGACCCACGAGGGCCCGGCTCCGTAGATGGCTTGGCTCAATCTGGGTCCCATCGGGAGGGTGAGGATTCAGATTTCCAGAACTGATGGTGTCGCCTTCTGCTCATATTATAACGATATGAAGGAACGATGGCAGCAAATTATACTTGCTGATGTGCAATGTGTACCACGCTGTGTATGGGTCTACCTGCGTTGCTGATTGTGTGTTCTAAGGAGGCTCTAAATCAGTAGATGAACTGGAAAATATTTGTTGATTTATGGTGGGACTCTCGAGTGGGATTATTGTTTCGGGGAAAATAGAAAGCTGATAAGGAAGTCATAAGTTGAGCACTTATCATAATGTGTAATAAGAAGGAAGCGCTCTATTCATCCGATGATGCGTATCTGGCAATAACGAGCTGTAATAAGTGTTTATCCAACAGGCGTTCATTGCGCCAAGAATTTAGTTTGGATTCCGAATGATGCGCAGCAGAAATGTTTACCTCAAGGGTATAATAATCAATACCCACAGAAATAAGGTCAAACTGTGTATGGTGTCATTAAATATGTAATAAAAGAGAAATTAAATAATTACACATATAATCATTATGACATCAGTCTAATAGTGAAACTAGATGAATTTTAAAAGCTTTTGAAACGTACAAAAACAGGCCATAAGTAAGACTAGTGATTTGGTTTCATGCTCCACGGGATAATGGCTCCTTATTGCGTGACTTAGCGAGAAAGCTAGTGCTGAAATCTAAGAGAAAATCGCCCAAATGTTAAAAACTACAAAAATAGTAAACACTTTGTCTGAACCAAATGTGACTAAACAGGATAAAAACCAAAGAAATCGATTAATCTAACTCGGAAAAATAATCAACCAGATCGCTGTAAAGAAAGGATACTTGTTCACATCTATGTGATGTGTAGATGTGAAAATATAAAATTTCAAAACATGTTTAAAAAAATCAAAATGATATTTTGTTTAATTTATTAAGCAATGAGTGGCCGAAGGCCACTTGGCCGAATATACCATTTGGTCGAACAGACCATTAGGCCGAAAGGGTAATTTGGCCGAAAGAGTTTTTTGGTCGAAGGGTCATTTAGCCCAAAAGGGTCATTTTGTTGAAAAAATAATTTTGAGTCAAGTACGAGACACTGAAGAAGGCCTTACTGTTGAGGTTGAAATACGTATCTGTCAAGTTACGATCAAGTGGTGAAATTAAATGGGATGGTACAAACTCGTCTTATGACAAGCCAAAAGGGTCATTTGGCCGACAGGGTCATTTGGTCGAAAGGGTCATTTGGACGACAGGGGCATTTAGCCGAAAGGGTCATTTGGCCGAATAGGTCATTTCAAAAGTGAGACGTCTCACTACTCACTTCGTGCTTCTCACTTTTTACAGAAATTAGGAGAGAGAAATGTGACGTTTCACTACTCACTTCTCATTTCTCACTTCTCACTGTAAAAAATGAGAAGCGGAAAGTGAGTAGTGAATGTGTGAATGTGTAAAATGTGAATACTGAGAATTGAGGAGTGAAACGTCTCCCTACTCACTTTTCACAGTGAGAAGTGAGAAGTGAGAAGATAGACGTCTCACTACTCACTCTTCATTTCTCACTTCTCACTGTAACAAATGAGAAGCGAAAAGTGAGTAGTGAGACGTCTCACTACTAACTTTGTGCTTCTCACTTTTTACGGTGAGAAGTGAGAAATGAATAGTGAGAAGTGAGACATCTCACTTCTCGCTCCTCATCTCTCCCTTTTCAAATGATCTATTCTGCCAAATGTCCTATTCAGACATATGTCCTATTAGGTCAAATATCCTATTCGGTTGTATACTATTTCGCTGAAAAACATTTCGCGGAATTTTTTTTCGCTGTACGACAATCCGCGGAATGCATCAAGTCTCCGAAACACATTTCGCGGAATACCATTTGGCGGAATTTAGTTAGGATAATTATCATTGAAATATTAACCGATTTCAGTTTTGTTTACATGCAATTCGGGCTAAATTCTTTTGGATTGTTATTTAAAGCAATGAAAGAAGGTAAGGCTTGGAATGACCGCATCCGGTCGTTATACTGCAAAGTGAGGGAACAAAGCCTTCTTGAAATGGACACATTTGCTCGGTATTAAGAAAAGAAAGGAAGTAGGGGCATCTGCCGGGTTTTTAATAATTTCAGGCCCAAATTTTTCCAAGCGGTGTTACACAGTAAATTTGATATATTCCATTCCATTTCGTGAATAGTAATGGAGAAATGACAAATCAAGATACAAAATATTTTTTTGGGATATCCTAGACCATCCAATGGGGCCCTCCTTAGCCGTGCGGTAAGACGCGGGGCTACAAAGCAAGACCATGCTGAGGGTGGCTGGGTTCGATTCCCGGTGCCGGGCCGGCAATTTTCGGATTGGAAATTGTCTCGACTTCCCTGGGCATAAAAGTATCATCGTGTTAGCCTCATGATATACGAATGCATAAATGGTAACCTGGCTTAGAAACCTCGCAGTTAATAACTGTGGAAGTGCTTAATGAACACTAAGCTGCGAGGCGGCTCTGTCCCAGTGTGGGGATGTAATGCCAATAAGAAGAAGAAAAAGAAGAAGAAGAAGAAGACCATCCAAACTGCCCTTGAGTTCAGAACCTTGAGCCACGTCACTTGCTTTTTTCGTCAAATCAAGCTTGGATATGCATTCAACCATATCCATAACATATTCTTAAAGATCAAGAGACATGGTGAGATGGTTTTGGGATACCCTGGGTCAATCGAACTATCCTTGAGTCCAGAACTTGCGATGTACAGCCACGAAACAAGCTTTTTGCATCACTCCAAGCTTGGATATGTATTCAACCATATCCACAACATATTCCAGAAGATCAAGAGACATGGTGAGATGGTTTCAAGGTATTCTTGGTCATCCAAACCGTCCTTGAGTCCACAACTTACGATCTACAGCCACGACACTTGCTTTTTTCGTCAAATCAAGCTTGGATATGCATTCAACCATATCCATAACATATTCCTGAAGATCAAGATGCATGGTGAGATGGTTTTGGGATATCTTGGGTCATCTGAACTAACCTTGAGGTCAGAACTTGCGATCTACAGCCACGACACAAGCTTTTTGCGTCACTCCAAGCCTGGCTATGTATTCAATCATGTCCATAACCTATTTCTGAAGATCAAGAGACATGGTGAGATGGTTTTGAGATATCCTGGGTCATCCACACCGTCCTTGAGTCCACAACTTACGATCTACAGACACGACACTTGCTTTTCGGTTGTAGTCAAAACTATTGTCACCAGGGTAGAAATATTTCACAGTCAATGCAGTGAAAAACATGGATCTCAGTAAAATCTGCTGTCGCCTTCATCGCCGCCGTGGTGAGTGCGACTGGGTGCAGCCGAAAAATCATTTCCAACACCGACTATTCAATTTCGCATTCAGCCACTCACAAGTCGCTCTGACATGCTGCTCAGTTCGCGCCTTACCGTATGACTGTGAGTGGCCCATTTAAACGCGTGGTGATTTTTTTCAATTTGCTGGGTGAATGTGTACATTTTGCTGTGGTAAATTTCATCCTCGCGGCGCTGTGGGTGATGTGAGTTCTGTTGTTCACTTTTCTGCCTCTCCGGGAATATGAGGTTGATTTCAAAGCAGGAAGAAAATAAAAAAAATGATATAAAAAAACATCACCTTCATCCAGTGCTGCCGAATATTTACAACCCTGATTGGAAGAAGAAAAACCTATAGATTGATCTAAGATATTCTGAGTAATCCAAACTGTTTTTGTGTTCGTGACGTGCGATCATTATTTGTGACAAATTGTCACAAATAATGATCGCACGTCACGAACACAAAAACAGTTTGGATTACTCAGAATATCTTAGATCAATCTATAGATGTATTGAATAGAGTTGAACGCAAATCAAGACATTGAATGGCAAAAACCGCTAGTTTGCAAGTTTAAGATTCTGTGCTACAAGACATATAATTTTGCAAGTATCGCAATTTTTGAGCCGGGAGATCTCCTAGGAGCTGTAATTGGTATAACCAGAGGCGCATCTACGTTCCAAGTCGTGGGTAGGACAAATAGGAAATGTCGATTTGGGTCGATTTCTGGTATTATCATTAACTTAAATCTATTCGCATAATTTGTAGTTGCTACAAGCCTGAACTTTGGTGCCACGGGAGGTTTTGACATACAGACATACAGATTTGAAAAGGAACGAGCTTGCGATCGAACCCACGTTCTCCTGCTTATAGGCAGAAGCGCTACCAACTAGATCACTGATTTTTTTTTCTCCGAAATCGATGCACATTTTCCCAATATTGTCACTTAATGCATGACAGTTACTGTCTCATATACATCCATATCAATATGATACAGATATGCTTGCGGCAGCAACTTAATTAGTTCTATAAGGACTTAAAAGGATCTTTACGGACAGAATAATTACATAATTTGAGAATTTTTTTATGATTTTCATGTCAAATATTGTTTTTCAAAGATTGTTTAAGGATTGCGAAGAAGCATGGCTTACATCTTTGAATTCTTTTGATTATAGAACATTTTTACCAGCTTCTAGTACAAGTCATGGATCACAGAAATTTGTATGAATGTTTAATGGGTTCAATCAATTTATCAAAAATGGTAATGGAACTACCTATTGGAAGCGAACATCCAAGAAATCTAAGAATAAGAATCTAGTCTAAGTCTAAGAATGTTTATGGAAGCTCAGAATTGATGACGGAGTAGATCTGTTCATGGTTTTTCAGTTCCCAAAAAATGTTTACGTGAAACTTACTTTAATTATCATAGGTTTTAGAATTTTTAATTAATCGCATTTGCTGATTTCAGCAACTATTTTTTACCTCTGGAAAACTGTAAGTCAAAAGATATTTTCGATCATTTAGTAATCTGGGTTCGATCATTTAGTAGTTTGTCAATAACTCATTCCAGAGGCTGAGTTCCAAAACGTGTAGTATGGTGAACTTCTAGTGCGAAGATGTTCTACTACTTTGTTCGTTGTTTGCACTAGTTACAGCAACTAAAATTAAATTATTGATATTTGCTTATTATCTATTATAAGTTATTGCAACAAGCGCTTTAACTTCTTTATTAGTGGAATTCAAAGCATGACAATACCTTCACGATGAAAGTTCAGCGTACGACACATTTTGAAATTTAGCCTGTGGATGATTGACAAACCAAAAGAGATCGAGCATTTCAAACATCAAACATCTTGCTTTAGACATCCTAAACACTATCGGGATTATAAAATGCTTAAAGTTCTAAAGAACAGTCAGTACTTTATTCCTTTAGAATTCCAGAAACATCTATGATTATTCTAAAGACTCCAATTAGCTTTGAAATCATCATTTGATAACACACAGATTCTTGCCAGTCAACGACTTCATATGTTCTTACCATAATCATGGGTAGGACAATGCTTTGACTGTCTCACCCAGGCAAATTCATGCGTAGGACATGTCCTACTTGTCCCACCCACTCCCGGCGCCACTGGGTATAACTGAATGCACATTGAAGCTTTGAGGGCTGATTACGATATCTTTTGTCCTCCCAGGAGCTGTAATGAATACAACTGAATGCATAGTGCAGCTATAAAAACTAAAAAAAAAAACTTTCTTGCAGCTGTAGATCTCAAGTCTCGAACTTAACGACAGTTTGAATGACCCAAAATATACGATATCTGTTGCCCTCCCAGGAGCTGTAACGGATACAACTGAATGCACATTGAAGCTTTGAGAACTGAAAAAAAGGCTTTATTGTAGCTGTAGATCTCAAGTCCCGTTCTCAAGGACAGTTTGGATGGCCCAGAATATCGCGAAACTATCTTACGATATCTTTTGCCCTCCCAGGAGCTGTACTGGATGTAACTGAATGCATATTGAAGCTTTGAGGACTGAAAAAAGGCTTTATTGTAGCTGCAGATCTCAAGTCCCGATCTCAAGGACAGTTTGGATGACTCCGAATTTTTCAAAACTGTCGTAGGATATCTTTTGTCCTCCCAGAAGCTGTAATGGATGTAAATAAATGCATATTGCAGCTTTGAGGACTGAAAAAAGGCTCTATTGTAGCTGTAAATATCAAGTCCCGATCTCAAGTACAGTTTGGATGACCCAGAATATCTCAAAACTATCTTACGATATCTTTGCCCTACCAGGAATTGCAGTGGATACAACTTAATGCATATTGAAACTTTGAGGACTGATAAAAGGCTTTATTGTAGCTGTAGATCTCAAGTCCCGAACTCAAGGATAGTTTGGATGGCCTAGGACGTCCAAGGAAGTTTTTAAAAATAGTTTGTTGAATATCATCGTAACTCTACGGATACGTTTGAATAAAAATCTTATTTTCAAACAAGACCATTCGCTACAAATATACCTAATATTTTATCTTTCCTAACTTCACCGTGTTCAGCACGTTCTAGGTTGTCGTAAGGCCCTCATTGCCCCTGCCTGATATTTTTCCCTAATAGGAGTTAATTTCAAGCAATTTTGCTGAAGACAGTGTGCATTTATCCATCGTGCGATTTTATACCTCAATTTTTCTTTTACAGTCATATATGACCCCGTGGGCCTGAGAAGGAAAAGATAATGCCTACATTAAACGAAAGCATCTGCCCGGTATAAGGCGAAAGGAGTTTATAATGCCTTCTTTAAAAGAAAACGTCTATCCGGTATAAGGCGAACGGAGGTGTAGGTGTAACGCCTTCTTTAAATGGATGCATCTGTCTCGTATAACGCGAAAGGAGTTGAGAATGCCGTCTGCAAAAAAACGCGTCCACCCGGTATAAGGAGAAGGGAAGAGTAATGTTTTTATTAATTGATGTGTCTGTCTGGCATAACGCGAAGGAAGGGATAGGTAGCGTCTGCCCATTATAAGGTGGGAAGTGGAGATAAAGCGTTATTTTTAAAGAACGCGTCTGCCTAACATAAGGTGAAGGAAGGGGTAATGCCGTATTTAAATGGATGCGTCTGCCCGGGATAACGTGAAGGACAGGGTAATGCCTTCTTCAAATAATTGCCTCTGCCCGGTTCAAAACGAAGAGAGGATATAATGCCATATCTAAATGCATACATTTTCTCGGAATAAGGCGAAAGGAAGAAATAAAGGATTATTTATGAATACAGTGCAGGAAGATGCTTGGCTGCTAAGCGAGACTTGGCTGGGTTCAACTTCTGGCCCGGTCTAAGAAATTTATCGATGAAAAATTGTCTGCTTAAAAAAGTATCATCGTGTTAATCTCGTGTTATACGATCGTAAAAAAAATGATAGCTTGGCATAGAATCCTCGCAGGGGGCTGTCCATAAACCACGTAGACTCTTGAGAGGGGGGGAGGGGTTTAGAAAAAGTCTACGTTAGTCTACGAAGGGGGACGGGGGGTATTCTAAAAGTCTACGTAGACTGATTTTCAGCAGTGATTATTTAATTTCCATGGAAAATTATGTCGCGCTTCAACTGAAAATTCTTTAGAATTTACAAAGGAAGCATTTTGGAATATCCAAGAAGAAGTCTTTGGAATTTCCAAAAGACATTCTTTTGAACTTGAAAGGGGAATTCTTCGAAATTTCCTCGAGAATCACTTCAGAATTTTCACTGAAGATTTTTTGGGAAGTCTCCAGGTTTTTTTTTCGGATATTCTTGGAATTTTCGCGAGGAATTCTTTGGACATACATATAAGCGAAATACTTCGAAATTTAACGACAATTTCTTCGGCAGTTCTAATGCAACTTCTTTTGAATTATCGATGGAAAAAGAAATTGTTGAAAAGATTCACAAGAAATTATTTGAATTTCCCACCAAAAACTCTTTGAGTTTCCACAAAAAAAAATGCAATTCTTGTAAGAAAATATTTGTAATTTTCATGAAAATTTATTCGAATTTTTAACGATAAATTTACCACAAATTTAACTGCAATTCTCCGTAATTTCCACCGGAAATTATTTGGAAAACTCTTTGGAACGTCCATAGGATTTTTTAAATTTCCTCCTTCTTATCGTAGGAAACCATGCTAAAATTCAACGGGAAATAACTCTAAATTTTCGCGGAAAATTAATCGACATTTTAACGAGAAAACTTTTGGAATTCAGAAAAAAATCTTGGGATTTCAACGAATTATTCAGCGGGATATTGCAAGGAATTATCACGGAGAGTTCTTTGGAGTACTACCTGGAAACTTTAAAGGTTATCAATCGAGAAATTCTAAGGAATTTCCACAAAAAGCTTATGTAGACTTGACGTTCTCGTAATTTTCCGAAATTCTGAAAATTCTTGGGTTTTTTACAAATTTGAATCGGCATAAAGAATTATAATTCAGATGCGTGACAGATTATTAAGCAGTGGCGCGTCGATGCAAGTGCCGGTGGCGATGACGCACTCCTCTAGGTGGAATAAAATTCAACAGAAATTAAATTAATTGGCTTCGAGATTTGGTTTCAGGAGCTACGGACATTTGATTTCGTTTTGAATTTCTAATTGATATTGTGTTGGATTTTGTTCAGTTTGATTTTGTTATGTTTGAAATTTAAATTTTAGTGTAATGTTGCTGAAAAAGTGATTGATTTCCATTTTTTTGCCAATCACATATATTTTGTAAAATTTGAAATAGTCTACGTAGACTTCAAAGGGGTGGGGGAGGGGCTTCGAAAAAGTCTACGAAAGTCTACTAGGGGGGAGGGAGGGGGTTGAAAATGTGAAATTTCGGTCTACGTGGTTTGTGGACAGCCCCCAGCTAATAATTGCTTCGAACACTAATGAATGAACACTAAATTATTGTAGGGAATAAGAATATAATAACTAACTCATTCGTGAATACCAAATATTAGTTAAAGTATTTGAATATAGTTCTTACTTAAAATTGCTTAGTAATTTATTAGAGTGTTCGATCGAAAGTGTCTATTTGGTAAAATTGAATTGACCAGAGAGGAGAGAAATGCGGGGAGAGTGAGATCCGAACAACGCTAAGAGGATGCTTGAGAAGCGAAGAAATCAGTTTTGTGACGAATTGCGTAGATAGCGGGTGTGAGTCGTGTAAATTGAATATATAAAGAAAACCTAAGTAATAAAAAAAGGAATAATAATTATATGGAAAAATGTGCTGTGTTTTGTGTTCATTTAAAGAAAATCCTGACAATGGCCAAGTCGGTATTGACTGTGCGCTCCCAGTTTTGTTTGACCATTGTTGAGTGTAAAATAGTGAAAAGTGTGTTTGAGTGTGGTGACGCGCTTGCGCCATTTCGATTGCGACAACTGATTGCTGGATCCAAGTAAGTTTGCCGGATGTTTTGTTCTCGCAAAGACCTTGAACTCGCTTGAACCGGTGATGGAGTTTATTTCAAAATAGCGCAGGGCTGTTAACGATTTTTGTTTTGTAGTAAGCATTTCAGTGTGCTTTAATACATTTGCGTAACTCAAGAGAGTATTGAATCTCGAGCGGGTTAGTGACGTAGGTATGTTACCAGAAATGAATTTCTTTCATCGGATCCATGTTAGACTGTGGTATAAAGTATAAAGTATTTGTGTTCATTTAAAGAAAATCCCGACAGTTATTATTATTAATACTCCGCGAAATGGTGCATTCCGCCAAAAGTCTTTCGGCGAAAAAGTACAATCCACCAAATGTCATACCGCGAAATATTATAAACCACGAAATGTTCAACCCCGAAAATGAATTCCGTTTTCGGTGAAACGTTATACAATCAACCTATTTGGCCAAATGTCGTGTTAGGCCAATTGGCCAAATGACTGTTTCGAACAAAATGACTCTTTCGGCCAAATTACCCTTTCGGTCAAATGATCTATTCGGCAGGATGACCCTTTCGGACAGATGGGTTTCAGCCTAGTCGCATTCGGCCGAATGCGTCTCTGCGAAACGACCCTTCCTCGTTTTTGGCACCCGTGGGAACACTTGTGTAGTACTTATATAAGTCAGCGTGCGATGTTGCAAAATAAGTTCAATTGAGACCATCCTGATAGTTTTTGGACATGGTGAACGCGTCCGGGAATGTTCCGGAAACCTGATTTATCGCCATTCTCTCTCAGTGATAAAGCCTAGCTTGCGACATCTCAAACTTCATGATTTTGCAGAAGAAGATCACTTGAAAAGTTTCTGGACAATGTTTTTGAATCTTCCAGAATGGTGTTCTTCCGAGGAAAATGACCAGTATTGATTATTTATGAAGCCCCTTTTGCAATATCTCAAACTTCATGGATTTGCAAAGCAAGATCAATGTAGCTCATTTGGAGGGTTTCTGGATCATATTACGGCCATATTCCTGAATCTTCCGGAATGGTGCCCCTTCTGGGAAATGGCCAGTGTTGATTATGAAGCTCCGCTGCCGACATCTCAAACTTCATGATTTTGCTAAACAAGCACATTGGAGCTCTTTTTAGGGGTTTCTGGACAGGCTGGACATGGTCCAGAATCTTCCGGAAACCTGGCCCTCCGAGGAACAAGATAATTTTTGATCTGTTATAAAATATTGCTTGTAATATTTTTTGATATTGCAAAACAAGATGAACAGAGCTCATTTTGAGTGTTTTTGCTCCATAATGTTGGTCTTCCAATGATAATAGCTATTTTAGAATAGTTCAAAAAGCTCGCTTGGTGCTGTGAAACTTTTCAGTTATTCGACATGTTTGACATGTTTTGAAATATTCCGGATTACTGTTCCTCCGGAGAATAAAACCATTTTTGATCATTTTTAAACCTCAGCATACGTTATGGTGTTAGGTGGGACGCTAAACAGCCCTGACACGACGGCCCTCCGACGAGACAGGAGGTTTGCGCAGGCCCAATAAGCCGCCTTTAAAAACAATAATTACGAACGACATAGAAGATAATACGACTCGATACAATCGGCAACGACCTAGGCGACGAATAAAGGATCACGATTGGAAGCTTGGAACATGGAACTGCAAGTCGCTAGGCTTCGCAGGTTGCGACAGGATAATCTACGATGAATTACATCCCCGCAACTTCGATGTCGTAGCGCTGCAGGAAATCTGCTGGACAGGACAGAAAGTGTGGAAAAGCGGGCATCGAGCGGCTACCTTCTACCAAAGCTGTGGCACCACCAACGAGCTGGGAACCGGCTTCATAGTGCTGGGAAAGATGCGCCAACGCGTGATTGGGTGGCAGCCAATCAACGCAAGGATGTGCAAGCTGAGGATAAAAGGCCGTTTCTTCAACTATAGCATCATCAACGTGCACTGCCCACACGAAGGGAGATCCGACGACGAGAAAGAAGCGTTCTATGTGCAGCAGGAGCAGACATACGATGGATGCCCACTGCGGGACGTCAAAATCGTCATCGGTGACATGAACGCTCAGGTAGGAAGGGAGGAAATGTATAGACCGGTCATCGGACCGGATAGTCTGCATACCGTATCGAACGACAACGGCCAACGATGCATAAACTTTGCAGCCTCCCGCGGTATGGTAGTCCGAAGCACTTTCTTCCCCCGCAAGAATATCCACAAGGCCACATGGAAATCACCTAATCAAGTAACGGAAAACCAAATCGACCACGTTCTAATCGACGGTAAATTCTTCTCCGACATCACGAACGTACGCACTTACCGCAGTGCGAATATTGAATCCGACCACTACCTCGTTGCAGTATGCCTGCGCTCAAAACTCTCGACGGTGATCAACACACGTCGGAGTCGTCCGCCGCGGCTAAACATTGGGCGGCTACAAGACGGTAGACTAGCCCAAGACTACGCGCAGCAGCTGGAAGTGGTACTCCCAACGGAAGAGCAGCTAGGCGCAGCATCTCTTGAAGATGGCTGGAGAGATATTCGATCCGCCATTGGAAGCACCGCAACCGCTGCACTAGACACGGTGGATCCGGATCAGAGAAACGACTGGTATGACGACGAATGTGAGCAGTTAGTTGAGGAGAAGAATGCAGCATGGGCGAGATTGCTGCAACACCGCACGAGGGCGAACGAGGCACGATACAAACGGGCGCGGAACAGACAAAACTCGATTTTCCGGATGAAAAAGCGCCAGCAGGAAGATCGAGACCGTGAAGAGACGGAGGAACTGTACCGCGCTAATAACGCACGAAAGTTCTATGAGAAGTTAAACCGTTCACGTAAGGGCCACGTGCCACAGCCCGATATGTGTAAAGACATAAACGGGAACCTTCTTACAAACGAGTTTGAGGTGATCCAAAGGTGGCGGCAGCACTACGAAGAGCATCTGAATGGCGATATGGCAGACAACGGGGGCGGTATGGTAATGAACCTGAGAGCACGCGCGCAGGACATGCGACTTCCGGCTCCGAATCTCCAGGAAATCCAGGAGGAGATCGGCCGGCTGAAAAACAACAAAGCCCCTGGAGTTGACCAACTACCAGGAGATCTGTTTAAACACGGTGGTGAGGCACTGGCTAGAGCGCTGCACTGGGTGATTACCAAGGTTTGGGAGGATGAGGTTCTGCCGCAGGAGTGGATGGAAGGTGTCGTGTGTCCCATCTACAAAAAGGGCGATAAGCTGGATTGTAGCAACTACCGCGCAATCACATTGCTGAACGCCGCCTACAAGGTACTCTCCCAAATTTTATGCCGCCGACTAACACCAATTGCAAGAGAGTTCGTGGGACAGTACCAGGCGGGATTTATGGGTGAACGCTCTACCACAGACCAGGTGTTCGCCATACGTCTGGTATTGCAGAAATGCCGCGAATACAACGTGCCCACACATCATCTATTTATCGACTTCAAAGCCGCATATGATACAATCGATCGGGACCAGCTATGGCAGCTAATGCACGAAAACGGATTTCCGGATAAACTGATACGGTTGATCAAGGCGACGATGGATCGGGTGATGTGCGTAGTTCGAGTTTCAGGGGCATTCTCGAGTCCCTTCGAAACGCGTAGAGGGTTACGGCAAGCGCACTGGGAGTTTTTGAAAGGAAAGTGTTGCGTACCATCTATGGTGGGGTGCAGATGGCGGACGGTACGTGGAGGAGGCGAATGAACCACGAGTTGCATCAGCTGTTAGGAGAACCATCCATCGTTCACACCGCGAAAATCGGAAGACTGCGGTGGGCCGGGCACGTAGCCAGAATGTCGGACAGTAATCCGGTGAAAATGGTTCTCGACAACGATCCGACGGGAACAAGAAGGCGAGGTGCACAGCGGGCAAGATGGATCGATCAGGTGGAGGACGATTTGCGGACCCTCCGCAGACTGCGTGGTTGGCGAAGTGCAGCCATGGACCGAGCTGAATGGAGAATACTTTTATGTGCAGCACAGACCACTCCGGCCTTAGTCTGATAAATAATAATAATACGTTATGACAAACTGTATGTTTTGTATTCAAAAACTAGATCAATAAAATTAAAATTGAGAATTATTGCTTATATTGACCAACGACCATGTTCCTAAGAAGAAATCAAATCCTTAAGGGCCATTGCATCAGTAATAAAACCAATTTTACAACAAGTAAAGCCCCAGAATTTCGCTTATTTGCTTATATGCAACATTATTAAGTTTAACTTGAATGGCAAATTGAGTAAACGGATATCCAAATATGTATGCGTGCCTTATAATGATTAGAAACCCTCCAAGAATCAATGAAGCTTAGACAGGCCACTATCTAATAAAATTTTAGCAAGGACGCTAGAACTACAAGATATTTTGTTGGAGATCCAGACACTCCAAAGATTTCGAAACATAACCAGCTTGTCCAAAGACCATCAGCTTGTCCAAAGACCAACATCATGAAGTCTGACAAGTCGTAAGCGAGGATTTAGAAACGATCGAAAATTTCCATTTTGTTCAGAAGCCTAAAATTCCGGACCATGCCCAACTTGTACAGAAACAACAAAAAGAGCTACATCGATCTAGCTTAACAAGCTCATGAAGTATAAGATGATCCAAGCGAGGTTTTACATCTAATGGAAATGGTTATTTTCCTTGAAGAATCAGGATTCCGTAAGATTCCAAGACATGTCCACATTCCACATTCCAACTTGTCCACAAACCCTTCAAAGGAACTCCATTGATCTTGTTGTGCAAAATCATGAAGTTTGAAGGCTTCATAAATGATCAAAACTGACCATTTTCCCAGGAGGGGCACCATTCCGGAATATTCCAGAACATGTTCAACTTGTCCAGAAACCGTTCATGTGAACTTTATTGATCTTCTTCTGCAAAATCATGAAGCTATGTCGCAATCTGGGAGTTTATCACTGATAAAAAAAAGGTCATATTAACTAGGTTTCTGGAACATTCCCGGACGCGTTCATTTTGATCAAAAAATTAACAGAATGGTCACAATTGAACTTATTTTACAAAATCATGAAGCTTGAAATGTCGCTGACTTATATAAATGCTAAACAAGTTATCGCAAGGGTGCTAAAACAAAACCTAATCCTACACCGGAATATTTCCGGAACCAATTCAAAATATTTTCATATTTCCAAAAACTAGAGATCTGACCTATTGTTTTGAGGGGTTTGTCGTCACAATCGGTTGAGAAATGCAGAAATTCTGATTTTTTTGTGATATATTAAAGCGTGGATCGTACGTTCAGGCTTCGAGGGTTGTGAGTCAAATAAAACGTAGCATGGAAATTTTGACTTGATTTAGATAAGGCTTCTTTTCTGGCCAAGTAGAACGTAAGTAACCGCGGAACCATGTGTACATAAGATTAAAGGAATTGAATAGGTATTCTATCTATAATTCCTTTACATAATTTCCTATAAATGAGGCAATTCTTATAATTCATTGCCTCTAAAATTCATAACTCCTTTTGATTGGGTTCGACTCGCGCCATATAAATAGCAAAAAAATAAATGCAACTTTCTCGTGTATCTTTTTCCCATCCATTAATTCATCCATTACCATTTCGCGATTTATTTCCGCAGAACTTTTCCCTTCCTTGTAATGTTCCTCCCTTCAAATAATAATTACGGTTTGATAACACTTCCCGCAATCCTCTGTCTCATATGTGATTTCTTCTCATAAACGCATTTGCTGGTTTTTCCGTTCTACTTGATGGCAGTAATTCAATTTGGTTCCTTTTAATTTATGAATCCTTTGTTTGGCAATACAGAATGTGACACGGGACTGCATACGCGAACTTCAACAGCGTTTGCACGATTCGTTCACGTGTTGGCCCTTCATCCACCCAGCCAGGCATCAATCCATGCGTGAATGAGTGCCAAAAGTTTGCTCCGGCAAGCGTGCATGTAAGTGCGTAGGGTGTTTATGAATTATCATTAGGAGTCCTATTTTGTCGAAGCCCAACAGTGAAGAATCGTTTCGGGGGAGGGGGAAAACTTTCTCCGGCAAGGTTCGTTCCAAATCAGAACCAGGAGGGTGCGCGGAAGGGTATGTTTCAGCCAGCGAAATGTGCCAAGTTTATGAACAATCTGCTGATTGTGTGAATTTTTTCGCTTTTGTTTAGCAAACAGCCAAGTTTTTCGGATGATTTCGTGTCATGCGAGGACGGCATGTTGTTGGTGGGAAGTTGTAAATTATGGTTTTTATTATCTGGAAAAGGCACACGTGACTCTCATAAAAATACGGGAAATAGGATGATTTATACGAGAGCTATGAATTGGTTTCGCAATGCATAATCATGGAGAAATAGGATGAACGAAATTTGATCAAAACATGTTTTCGTTTAACAAATATTGCTGAAAGTTTCAATAGAAGTCCCTCCTGCCGTCAGAACTTTTCCCGCAACAAAATCGACACATTTCTTTATATTAACTCAAAGCAGTTAAAACTTGGCCATATTAAAATCAATTTTAGAATTTTATATCGCTCGAAGTTTCCAAACTGCTGTTGCTGTGCTTCCCAGTCAATGCCGGAATGATACTGTGTTCAGAAGATAAACGAGTGCCTCGAAGTTTCGAACGACTGGGAAAAACTTTCTTAAGCGCAACATATGGAAGCATCACTCACAAAAACCACTACGACCAGGAAGAACAGCAGCGTCGGTGGCAATGGCAATCTGTAGTTTTGTAATTTTGAACTAAACTTTCCGCCGTCTAAATTTGTTTACTGGCCCGGTAAGGTGAAACACGAAAATTATACGCACGCACCCAAGGAAAGTCCCATGAAAATATTTGTGTTAAAATGTTCACATGAGAAGATGTTTATCGCATTTAAATTGCATTCAAATCCCTTTTATTTTTAAATAAAAATTTAATTTACTAAGAAATTGAAATTGAATAACGAAAAAAAGAAATCGACCCAGAAGAGAAAGCTAATTTCAAATTCAAGTGCTCCCAAAGTGTCAACCTAGTTTATGACATACTCTATCCATACATTGTCACAACATAATACATGGAATTAGATAATCTTCCAATTTACCGCACTTTATGTGTCTTGTTTCTGTCCTCGACGAGCTCGGCTCTTTGTTCCGATTCTATAAGCAATTTGGAAATCGTGAACATATTTTAATTCCCTCTCCTCCATTTCAATGCCGATCCTTCGACTCTTGCAGTGCCAGTGCGATGCGGTATCGGATTTCTTCGTTCCGCTTTATCCCTAAATGAATTGGAAACCATGCGGTACCCAAAGGTCGTTTCTTGCCATGGATTATTGTTTTTCGGGACCGTTTCGGTGTCACTCTGTGCGTTGAACTCGTATTTATTCCGCTTAGATTTAATCCTCGAACAGCAAAGTGCAAGACCGTTCGCATTGCCCTTTCCGAACATGGCCTTATCGATGCTCTCTGTTTTCGATCTGTTCATGCGATACACTGGTCTTACTTTTAATGTAATTAGAGGGCTCACACTTGTAAGGATGTAGTTGCCCTTACTACAGTGGCGACATATGTCTTATGGGGGGGTTAATCTTTGCGCTGAATTCCCGTTGAAAGGAAGCCGCAGAGAAAGTGATGAAATGCAGTAGCCCACACACTGTTGGATGCAATTAAGAAAATGGTTTTATCACGGCCGACTTCAGTGATTTCGTTATAGTGGAACTGTTCCACTTTCCAGAGAAAAAATCATGTCATCTCTTAAATAAGGTAAAGAGGCAGCATTTTTCAAGATAATTAAAATAAAGTATGATACATATTGAATTATGATTCTGGGGATATTGGCCACCCTAGGAGCAGAGCTGCCCTAGCACCACCATTCAAACCGAAATGGTTGCAGTAATAGTAATGAAACATGTCCCAAAATCAGGCATTGCAATATTATCTGAGAATAGGATGTTTATTATCTTGGATTGCGCAAAAACATTATCAAAAAGCGCTATAGAAAGATATTATCAATTGAACAATAGCCATTGGGGATAGCCAGCGCAGTTTTGGGTTTGTATACGTTACAAACGTGTTGCTACAATAAAAGCTGTGAAAAAAATGTTTCTCCATGATGAACATTGCACGTTGTTTACTGAGCGGAAAGATGCCTAATTGAGATCAGTATCCCATCATCCCATCATTTTATCAGTATCGTATTTTATAAAAATCCCATCATTTTATCAGTATCGTTTGCCTGCCCAAAATCTAACATTTACAGAGACAAAGAAAATCACGACTTTAGATTTTGATTCTGAGGATATTCTCCACCCAGGGGAAACTTCAGAGCAGAGCCTTACGTAATCGAATGTTTCTGGTGAAGCCCATCGGCCTTTTTTGCTACCCTCACTTCGTAACATATTCATATTTGTCCGAACAATATCGAATATCAGTCAGTGAATATTTATTTAGATTTCATAAACTAATAATTTACTGTAAAACTGAAAACTTATATAATGATTTAAGCAATTACCCACGTAGATCTGACCCCGATGCTTAGTGATGAACTTTTCGCTACTTAAAAATCACTTTAATAAAGAAACAAACAAAAATTACCCCGAAGTTCAACTGAGGAAAATTTTAGCGTTAGCGTTAGCGTTGTTACGGTATACTTCGTAGATTGGACACTAGTGATACTCATGTTTCTTATGGAATCCTTAACCAGATTGCTACCGGAAATCAAGGTGGGGAATTACGCTTGATTCCAATCTAAGATAAAAATGGCATAAGCATGAGGACTACTACTCCCGGCCACGCCCATCTTTACCGTAACTAGGGATAGGAAAGGAAATGTTGATGTAGAACTTACTTAACGAGAGGCCCCCGACTTGGCGACGCCCTCATAAGTTCTACGGAGTTGGTGGTTGGGTAGGGTAAGGTAGGTCATGGAGGTTTGCCTCAAGCTGGCAATTCGACCCACACACTATGTTGTTTACCTGTTTTTATTTAAACTCTTGCCAGCCGGCTGTCGAAAGAGTGTGCTAATATCGATTCTATTTACCTGGATGGAACTTTTACGGGCCTGGATCGCATTCAAGGTCAGCGAGAACGAGTGAGGTTGGTGCTTTCTTGGATATGGGCCCTTTTGGTATAGTGAGAGGTTAGGTCAAACTGGACTCATTTTGACGGTATAGCGGCCTTCGGATGAGCAAGACAAGTAGGCCGATTTCTCATCTACGCACTATCTTGTTGGACCGGATTTAGACGGAAGGGGGCCCCGGGGCCGCCAGATTGTGGGGGCCCCAAAATGTACAAAAAAGGTTGGATTTGGTACATAATATTTGTGGGGGCCCGGGGCCACGGCTCCCCGCCCCCCCGCTAAATCCGGCCCTTGTTGCTCGCTAATCCACTCTTCTCACTAGCTCAGATTCTAAAATTACATAAATCTCGCAGGCATTTTCACCCGTATGACCCATTCAGCAAAATAGCCTTAACTACTATTTCAGCCAAACGACATTTCAGGCCAAATGAACTATTCGGCCAAACGACTGTTTCGGCCATATAACCTTCTCGACCAAACGACATTTTGGGCCGTAAGATCCGATCCGTTCGGCTGAATGACCCTTTCTGTCAAACGGCCATTTTGACCAAAGAGCATTTTCAGCCAAATGACTTATTAGGCCAAGTGATTTTTTCAGCCATATAACTTGTTTGATCAAACGACCAATTCAGCCAAATGACATATCCGGCCAAAAGACTTTTTCCGTAAAATGACCAGTTCGGCCGTAGGCTTACGTGTGCATTACTCCATTTGATGGGTACCTTGTGTTAACGCGGCGTGCACGCAGCGTAAAAACCGCTACGTAGACATCGGCCCTTATTCAACCAAGTGGCTATAGTGATTCAGGGCAGGGTAACGATAACAAATAAACATTTAGTAAAATAAGACTTATCCTTCCTTCCTGGATACCTGGTTGGCTTCTTCTTCTTATTGGCATTACATCCCCCACTGGGACAGAGCCGCCTCGCAGCTTAGTGTTCATTAAGCATTTCCACAGTTATTAACCGCGAGGTTTCTTAGCCAAGTTACCATTTTTGCATTCATGATACTTTTATGCCCAGGGAAATCGAGACAATTTCCAAACCGAAAATTGCCTAGACCGGCACCGGGATTCGAACCCAGCCACCCTCAGCATGGTCTTGCTTTGTAGCCGCGCGATTTACCTTACGGCTAATGAGGGCCCCTACCTGGTTGGCTACAGCGCCGATATACCTATGCCTGGCGTATTGTAGAGCTCCATAATCGTCGGTCTTGGGCGATGTTCCTCCAGTTTCCCCGAACGTTCAGAGTCCCCAGGTCCGATTCCACCGCATTGCAGTCAGCATTTTCGTGGCCTTCCACGAAGTCGCCGGCCCCTATCTGGTTCTCTGTTGAATATTGTTTTCGCTATTCTTTCTTCCGACATTCGCACTAAGTGACCAGCCCACTGAAGTCTGCCGTTTTTTATACGATTCACAATATTTTCTTCTATGCATATTTGATACAGCTCATGATTCATGCGTCTGCACCACACACCAGTTTCTAGTTTCCCTCCGAGTATTGTACACAGCACTTTTCGCTCGAAAACCCTGAAAGCTCTCCGGTCCACCTCTTTTTCCATGTTTCATGACCATAAAGCACCACTGTTAGAATCAGAGTTTTGTATAGAGCGAATTTCGTTTCCGTCTGCATGCTGCGGGACCTAAGCTGGTTACGCAATCCATAAAAGGCCCTATTTGCAGCAGCAATACGTCTTTTCACTTCACGGGAAACGTCATTGTCACATGTCACAAGCGTTCCAAGGTAAACAAATTCTTCAACAACTTCAAACACATCCCCATCAAGCACTACCTCAGCACCAACACCACTAGGTCTTCTTCTTTCTCTACCTGCCACCATGTACTTTGGCTTGGTAGAATTAATGGCTAAGCCTATCCTCGCCGTCTCCCTCTTCAGTGGGACAAACGCCTCCACTACTGCTCTGCGATCGATTCCAATAAGGTCGATGTTGTCCGCAAAGCCCAAAAGCATATACGCTCGTGTGATGATAGTGCCGTTCCTCTGCACGCAAGATCTCCTAATAACGCCTTCGAGTGCAATGCTGATCAATAAATTTCGAAAGTGCACCACCTTACTTCAATCAGTCACAAACGAGGTTGACACTTCATCTGCAAACCGAATACTTGATTTCGAGCCATCCAGCGTTGCACGTATCGGTTTGATCAGTTTCGCCGGAAAACCATGTTCGGACATTATCTGCCACAGCTCAGTTCTTTTAACTGAACCGTACGCTGCTTTGAAATCAATGAACAGATGGTGAGTCTGCAAGTTGTACTCCCGGAATTTATCAAGGATCATCCGCAGGCTAAATATCTGATCCATCGTTGATCGGCCCTCAAGAAAACCTGCCTGGTATTCGCCGACGAAGGACTCCTCAAGCGGTCACAGTCTGTTAAACAGGATACGCTACAGGATTTTGTACGCCGAGTCCAGAAGGGTGATCCCTCCGTAATTGGTCCAGCGTTGGTGGTTTCACAGCTTGACCGTCGCCGACTATGTCCATCCTGCTCCTTACCTTCATTTTCAACGTTCAACAAATCTTCGAAATGCTCCTTCCACCTGGCTGCCACCATAGTCTTTTCTCTCAGCGAATTCCCCTCTCAGTTATTGCACATGGGGGTCACTGGCACAGTCTTGTGCCGCGCGCCATTGACAGTTGTGTAATTATTTCCCACTGACTTTGCTTTATTCATTGTTATTTACGGTTTGAATACAGTCACTTTTGAAAGATTTCTAGTTAGTACGCGAACAAGTGACACCAAAAGTGATTTGTTTTCGATTTTTGTTGGTGTAATTCCAAAGCCTACTATCCATTTTAATTGGCAAAAAGCTTACTGTCAAATATATGAACAGGACAAGATAAATTATTCATAAATTAATTAAATTGAACCACCTTTAATTTTTTGATTTTTCCTGAGATATACGGATTTCGGTCCCCCACGGTAGGTGTCATGAAAATAAACATAAACAAAACATTACAAATTTAGCATAGGTTACCTTTGACCACTAGCCAGGAAAATATTCATTGGAGGCACATCAATTTTTTTCTGGATTCCAAATTGTTCTTGCAATCGTTGTTCATTATCTATTGATTAATATCTATCCGGAACTGAATGATTCAACAAAAGATATTTAAGTTACAAGATAAAGATTGTCGCTGTCGTCGCTGTCCGGAGCATCTTTTGCTGGCGAAAATAGGGGGTGCTAAATGGGTCAATGAAAGAAAAATACATACCATTTCACAGTTCGATACCCAACATGTTATGGACCGCAGAACAAAGGGAACTGAAGCAACAATCCTAATCTTGTAACTAAAATGTCTTTTGATTCAACTGATTGCCGCAGTAGAAATAAAAAAAATCTTTGTCCCAAATCCGACACAATGAATATTAAAAACGTAGCAAATCGATGCAAAATAGAAAATAAAAGTTAATTGGTTTTAATATAATTAGATGACTGAACAAACCAAAACACATTTGTCATTTTTTTTTCCTCTTGATAGTCGTATTTGATACCAACAATGAAAACATGACTTTACAGTTACAGAATTTTTGATAATTTTATGATCCACCAAACTCATTACCGACCTTTAAGCTGTTTAGAATTTGGTAATTGAATTACCAAAAGTCAGTATATTTTTCCCAGTGTGCAAAAGTAAATAGTAGGGCAATTGATCCGATGGTTGTGGGTGTACCAATAGATGCGGTAGTCCACGTTATGTCAAATCTACGAATTAATCGCAGTAGTCTACATGATATACCGTTTGCTTGACATATCAACACACTATTCAAAGAGAAACAGCCACGGAATTCATCCAAAATAGGTAATTATCATTAAAACACTTTAATATTTTCCGTCTTTGCACCAATAGTTGCGGTAGTGCTCCTTTAGTTGCGAGTCCCAAAGAAAAACAATGGGATTCGCAACTATAGGAACACAAATTAAAAAAACACCGCAACTATTGGAACACTGTACCAATAATTGGTGGTTTAATTTTAGAGCACAATTATGAATACTGTTGCGATGGTTTCCCGACTGCAAGAAAAATAAGTTCCATAGCTTCTGGATACACCCACAAGGTAAGCGAAACAAAATATGTATCCGTTTTTAGAGCTAAAACAGTGAAGGGAAGTGCTTAGTTCTTCCACTATTGGGTCATTATAATGTAAAAAATAAATATATTTGTACACGTTAGTTTAGAATTATACCCAAAAAAAAACAAATTTTCAATTATTGTATGAGATTTTGGCATTGTACAATTCTTTAAGGATTTAATACAAGAAATGTAATCTTTTCATACAGATGTTGTATTAAAATAATACAAAATTGTAAGATTTCACTACAATGTCAACTAAAATCTTCGTACACTGCCAAAAATATCTATATAAGATATATGTGTCGCCGTTATAATTTTTTGCAATTGTTCCACCCTAATATAATCGATATATAACCACACATAAATTAAATAATTGTTAATACGAGACCACACATAAAGTTTATTTGGATATATATTTTATTAGTAGCTCGCGTGGAGAATGGTTATGTGTGCGCTAATATACATCATAAGTTAAATCTATGGATTTTCGCCAATAAATATGTGTGGATTTTTAGTAGTGTAAATTGTATATGCCTAAATTTTATACAGTTTCTGTAAGGTTCTTATGCAGAACTGTATTAAAATCTGCCATCCTTTGGTTGAGAGTTCCATGCTCTTCAAATGTGTATCAAAATAGTTAAAAATATACGAAATATTTCGAGATGTGTCTATCTGTTCATGTGTTGAGCTTCTACTGTTTTAGACTTCGAGTTCTAGTATCAATGTCTGATCTGGATTAAGAACATTAATATATATATATGAATGGTTTTTCTTACCTTCGACCTATCAACAAAAAAAAACAGCAAATCAAAAGACAATAGGCATAAGTATAATATCCAAGAAATATATTTCTACTCAGAAGTATGAAGAACATGAAATTTTACTCTTCTGCCCTCATCCACGTCAATGCAGGTAGGCCCTGAGACAGTGGACAAGTTAAATCTTAATTGGACCTGTCGCCACCAGTTTCGGTTCCAGCTGAACTCAGTGGTGGTTGTGCTCAGACGTGTCAATCAAACTGTCATTCGCTACCTCCGAGCTTGTAAACTATCCTACTTTATGCCAATCATCGCCACAGTTAGATCTCACCTGTTGATAAAGTTCCCATCGTGCGATGCGGGAGAGAAAGGGCAGAGGGCCTCTAATAGGGCCAGTGCTAATTGACGGAGGTGGATTTTTGACAGTGCTGGGCACCGTCTGTCCACCGACGGTTGTGAAATAACTATATTCTTTGTCGCCGAATCGGCGATTAGATGAATCGATGACATATTATTAGACACTGTCTTTGTCGCCGTCAGCTTTCCCTTTTGAAAGTAACCACTTATTTTGGGTCTTTTAGATGAACCTATTAGGAACATGGAACAAATTAACGTCATTAATAACAACGTGTATCGGAGTGGGTCGGAAACCGTTACACGTTCCTAAAGCGTGGAATACACTATGATATATTCGATGGTCAAAACTGTAATTGTAGTTTATAAGAAAATTATTTAGAGCTTCTTTGTGTATAATGTTGTCATAAGAGTTAGTATTGTCCCATTTGATTCCACCTGTTGAAGTCAAAATATATATATGTAAAGTTACAATCAAGTTATGGAATCAAATGGGATAGTACTAAATCGTTTTATATTTTCTCCATCGATTTTTTATCCAAAAACTTGCAAATTTTAGTCAATTTTTGTCGATTATTATCATCAACGAGATTCCAGTAAAAAAGCGATTTTAACATGTTTTTTATCAGATTTTCATCAAATACTACGTGTTTTATAGCAGCTGTAATTCACTTTCTCCCAATGCATCACATAAATTCACATCACATGTTCTTTGGCAACGGCAAGAAAAACTTGACCATCAGCTAGTTGGCTATGTGCCCACAGTGCGACAGGGCGAGCACATCCTGATTTGACAAGAATGTTAAGTGGGTTCTATCGCCGCCAAACCAGCAGCAACAGTTATTCGAAAATGCATTTAGAAGAATGACAGATGCAGTGCAGTATGTGGTGCGATACGCTATGCGCGCACCGGAAGGATTTCGATTAATGCCAGCTCGTTTATCATGTGGTTCGCCTTTTTGTTTTCGGCACAAATCTTGAGGGGTTTGTGTGGCTTTTTGTCGTTCCGAATCCACACAGCAGCGAACCGAAACTAATTGAGCAATACGTTCGGTGCACTCTGTTACATTGCTGGTTGGTCCATGAACCGGAAATTGTTCTTAAAACGGACAAATATTTCCCATTTGGTGTATGCTCTTGAAATTGTGACTGAAAAACCAGTCAGTTGTGACTAATATACTTAGTCATATCACACATGATAGGCTGAATGTGATTAATAGCTCCTTGTTAGCTCAATACGGGCTGGTTGCGTGAGAACTGTTATTTCAAATTAAATTGAAAATATGTATTGAATAGCTGATTATTTCACGATCAAGCATATCTTCTATCTTCAATCTATTGAACCTTGTTCTCTAGAATGTATTAACGTATGAACGTATTGAATTGAACATAGAAGATACTCTTGTTGTCATATGTTGCGTAATGCAAAGTAAAAGTTTTGGTATGACATCTCTTGAAAGAAAACATATAGGTGTCCTACAAAATTGTATTACTTTTTACTGAATTTACTGAATTGTGTTGCTGTTGATTTGTCCATTTTTGATTGAATTTGGAGAAAATTCGATTTTTCTGCTATAAGAAAGCGTTTCAGAAATGCAGAAAAAGTTATAATTATAAGAAAATGCACGTTCAAATTTGGAAAACGATATTATCATAATTCATTATAGAATTCCGTTTAAATTCACACAGAAGTAATACACTCTTCTCATTAATCAAAGTGTTCATAACATACTTTCTCATTCGTATTGTCGGTTTGAGTTTTTATATTTTTTATATATTTCATTTGACAATTTCATTTCATGATACAAACACGAACGTTGCCACGCCATGATATAATAATGCGAAAGATCTACGCTGTGTAGGTGGCAAACTAAAACCAGTCAGTTGAGTAAGGATCCTTGACAATCTCCATATTGAGATTGATTGCTTTGTGCCATGTGGATCCAAAGTAATTGTCTTGGAGTCACGCCAATATTAATTACATTAATTAAAAGTTGTTGGTTTGCATCATGGGGTGCAGTTATATTTTTCAATGATATACATAATATCCCGTGAAAATAGATGAGATCAGCATTATAGATCAAGAAAATTTGTTGAAATTTCCTGTTGAAACAAAAATGGAATAACCGAAGACATGGAACTACTAGAGGAGTTAATGGTGCAAGAAAATTGAATCAAATCGAAGATGCAATCAATTCATCATATTTCCTTACTTTCTCAGGGCCACATGGACATGACACTACATGATAGCCAACAAATGAAGGTAAGGTCGTAATTTACAATCAAACCGTGTTTACAAACAAACTTCAAGGTGTGTCCATAATGCAAATCCACCAATCAAGCGAGCTGTAACGGCCTAAGGTGCTAGCCGATTGCGTTTTAGATTTTTCTCCATATTACCCATGCCATCGAATCGATCGCCGTTTGATGAGCTGTTAAAATGCAAATGTTAGAAATCTTGTTTACCTAGTTTAAACTTGTTGTTGCTGTTGTTGTTGTGCTCCTACATGGTCAATCTCAAAAGGCAAACCGCATCAAACTATCGAAAACAATAGTTCACATTGTACGTGTGCTGTGCATGGAAACTCATTTCTATCTAATGAATTCATTATCGTATTATAGTTAGCACATCGTCATCCCCTGTATCGGTAACAGTAAGGGTCTGTACCTTGGACTATGAGTGATCCAATTTATTGCGGGATTACTTAATTGCTTCCCATATGCATAATTGTTAGCATAATTAAAATTAAATTTGATTGCGGGCGGAAATAATACATTTTAGTTCAGCTGTTCACGCATTAATTTCTGCTAAATTCAAATAAAATCAAGAGACCCTCACATTTAGCTAACTCTGACGAAGACGTACGCCACCCTAAGTGGCGACGCTGTGTCCGCCTTGGATGAGTGTTGTGTTGTACCGCTTTTAAGCTAATCACGTTCTGTCCGTTTGTACACCGTCGTCGCTGTTTGCATCTTTATTAATTATTTATTACTTTTAATTACAAACCGCACACCAGCACCCGGGAGGCGCGGTCGTCGCAGGTGGTGGTCGTGTCCGTGGTTGACAAAGGGGCACTAATCAAAGCTCTCTAGACGCCGGCACCACACGTACGCAGCGTCGTCGGTACCGACCTGGTGCGCTGCGGTATCGTGGAGGCTTGTGGTGACCGTTGGGTGCCTCGGAGTGTTGTTATTTGTCGGAGACGCATGACTCACAGAAACGTGAATTGGTGATGCGGTTTGCGGTTGAAACTTCAAGTTGCATTGTGTTTTAACTTTAATCGAAACGACTGGCTGTATATGAATTTTAAACCATCCGGATTGCTCATCACCTGTTGAGGAAGTGATCATTGAACAAATGTTCCCCTATGATTTTTTTTCATTAATTTCTATAAAGATATTGACCAAAAACTCATTCAAACACTCAAGAAATGTTTTAAGAACTCCTTTGAATAATCCCACAAAAATTCCATCGGGAATTCCATCAGGAGGAATATATCGGAGCAGCTCCTTGAGGATTTTTCTGGAGTATACTTTAACAAATTATACGTACTTTAACAGATACTAGAAATTTGGTAATTTATTTGACCGAAAAAATCGGTGATCTGAGAAATAACTGATGTTTCAGTAATTTTTCGAAATTTACTCGGAAACTGTAAATAAAACAACTGTATTTTGGTGATTATTTTAATAATTTACAGAAAACTGTGAAAAATATTACCGATGAAAATGTAAAAGAGCTGTATCACCTATTTCGGTACTAAGCTGAAATATCGGTAAACACAAACAAGTTCTGTAAACGTGGTGGATTAATCGCTTTCAGCCAATTTTATTTACATGCGGTTCCATTCTTTTTGCAGTTTCAATTCCATGAAAAAAACGGGAATCGAATGAGCCTCAAGAATCCCAGGAGGAACTTCCCAGCTAGTTTCTGGTGGAACCTTCGGAAAAGTTTCTGTAGAGACTTTCTGAAGAATTCTTGTAGGAACTTCTAAAGAAAATCAGGGACAAACTTACGGAGAATTTTCTGGAGGAACTGCCGGAGCAATTCTTTGACGAACTTCAGGAGAAATTTCTGGACGAACTTCCGACAAAATTCTTGAAGAAACTTCCTGAATAATTGCTGCAGGAATTTGGATTGAATTTGTTGTATTGTATAATCTTTTATTAGAGTGTATCATCCCTCACATGTAACCTTCTTGACTCCCTCTCTAATTTTCATCAGTTGAATAAAGCTATTAGTAAAGAACAGACGTACAAGCCTTATCACTCTGAACCATAAACTTCTGACACCATGTTACGTGTCAAAAGTTTTCGCGGTATAAATTTAAAAAAAACGTTTGGAATCGTCAGGTATTAGAAAACTCGAGATCGCGTCTAAAGTAACGTAAAAGAAGCGATCTTCGGTTACGTATCGAATCGAAATGGAGCAGCCAACTAGATTGCTGGAACATCAAACTCAACTTTTTGAAAGGCTGCTACAGCAGCAGAATGGGCCCCAGGGGGTAGCACCAGTATCTCAAAATGTGCCGCTTCCACATCCATTGTCTCTCGAAGAAGACATGGACGAAAATTTATCTTTTTTTGAAGACAATTGGAAGAACTATGCCACCGCGGTTGGCATGGACGACTGGCCAGCCACGGAAAATGCAAAAAAAGTAAGCTTTCTCTTGTCAGTTGTTGGAACGGAAGTTCTAAAAAAGTTCAGCAACTTTGACCTGACAGCAGCAGACAGAATATCGCCGGATACCGTTCTGGCGGCAATAAAGCTTAAAGTGACGCGTACTAGGAATATAATTGTAGATAGGATGGATTTCTTCACATCCAGCCAGACAGCAGCGGAAATCATTGACGATTACACGACGCGCTTGAAGACTTTAGCCAAACCGGCCAAATTTGGAATTATTGAAGCTGAAATGATCACCTACAAGCTAGTCACATCCAATAAGTGGCCACATCTGAGATCTAAAATGCTCACTGTAACTGGACTTACTACAGCAAAGACTATCGATATGTGTCGTGTAGAGGAAATCACAGCAAAGCACGTTCTAACGCTTTCGATGGACAAAATTCCGGAGGTAAACAAGGTGAAAGCCTCGTCGTCAAAATCTCGTCTATGCAAGTTTTGTGGCGACTGGCATACGTTTACAAAAGGCTCATGTCCAGCATACGGAAAGAATCACTTCGAAAAAGTTTGTCGGAAGAATACGGCAAGCACGTCGAAACACAATCGTGTACGCAGAGTCAAGAAAATCAACGAAGACACCTCGAATGACAGCGATTCGGATAACGAGTGCAGTGAGCGGTCGGAGGATTCTGAAATCGAAAGGGAGATTGGCAAGATTTTTGACAATTCGAAGAAGGGAGGACATGTTTTGGCGGAAGTGTTCCTGAAGTTTGGCAACAAATGAAGAAATGTGAAGCGTGAGTTAGATACAGGTGCCAACACCAGCCTGATAGGTTGCGATTGGTTATGTAAATTGACCGGAGAACCAGATCCAGAGTTGAAGCCGTCACCATACAAAATTCAAGCATTCGAAGGCGGCATAATCAATGTCTTGGGTCAAGTCAAGCTGCCTTGCAGGTGCCAAACGAAACAATATCTTCTTGTACTACAAGTCGTTGACGTCAGCCACAGGCCACTTTTGTCGCTGAAAGTCTGCACGACGTCCGGTTTGATTATGTTTTGTAACACTGTCAGCATGATACCTCTCGAAGCAAAGCCGGAAGAAAGTGATCAAAATGTCATGAAGATATATCGCATCGAAGCAGAGAAAACTATCGAACAGTTCAGCGAAGTTTTCTGTGGATATGGTAAAATGGATGGAGAAGTGAGCTTGGAGATCGAGAGCAGTGTTCCCCTAGTGATACAGCAACCCTGACGAATCCTGATCACGTTGCGACCAAAGTTGAAGGCAGAGTTAGACCAGTTGCTAAAGGACGGCATCATTACGAGAGAGTATCGGTATACTGAATGGGCGAGTAATATTCTTATTGTAAAGCGTGGATCTGCGGAATCTGAATCCATCCGCATATGCCTCGACCTTATACCATTGAACAGAGCTTTGAAAAGACCCAACCTTCAATTTGTTACTTTGGATGAAATTTTACCGGAGCTAGGTCAAGCGAAAGTCTTTTCAACCGATGCACGAAAAGGTTTTTGGCACGTTGTGCTAGATGAGCCAAGTAGCAAGCTAACATCGTTTTGGACACCCTTTGATCGTTACCGCTGTCTGTGACTTTCTTTCGGTTTATCATCAGCCCCTGAAATATTCCAGTCAAAGCTGCAGGAGATTATCCAGGGTCTCGAAGGTATCGAATGTTTAGCGGACGACGTTCTGATTTTTGGCAGAGGTTCAACAATAGAAGAAGCACTTCGTGATCATAATTCTAATTTGAGGCATCTGCTGGTCAGACTGAAGCAAAACCACGTGTAACTCAATAAAACAAAACTTAAACTCTGTGAGACGTCCGTGAAATTGTATGGGCATGTTCTCACTGCCGAAAGATTGCAACCCGATTATACAAAGGTTTCGTCTATTGAACACTATCCGGTACCAGTCAACAGGAAGGAATTTCATCGATTCATTGGGATGGTCACGTACCTCAGCAGATTCATTCCTAACCTTAGTGCCAGCTTTTTCAACCTGATCGTATTTTAATCCCCAATGCACTGCATCGTTCCATGATTGAGAAAGTCCACGTAAGTCACAACGGTATTGAATCGACTCTGAAACTCGCCCGGGAAAACATGTTTTGGCCAGGAATGAGCGCGAAAATTAGGGATGTTGTGAAGCACTATTTGTGCCAAATTTTCTCCGAGTCAGCAAAAACCTCCGTTGAAGAATCACGCAATTCCAATATATCCATAGCAAACTATGTCGATGGATGTATTCGTTGCAACCTATGGCGGCAAGAAGCATCAATTTCTAGTAACCGTAGATCATTATTCAGATTACATTGAACTTGATCTACTGAAAGACATGACAGCCAAAAGCCTCGTTGAAAGCTCCAAAAGGAATTTCACCCGCCATGGAATCCCTCCGATCGTCAACACAGACAACAGGACAAATTTTGTTAACGAAAAGATGAAGGATTTGTCTATTAAATAGGACTTCAAGCACCCGACGTCTTCTCCTCATCACCAGCAAGGTAATGGTAAAGCTGAAGCAGCGGTAAAAATCGCGAAACGATTGCTACAAAAAGCAGAGGAAACCGGGCAGGACATTTGGTATGTTTTGCTCCACTGGAGCAAAACAAAAGGAAGGTAAAATATTATTATGATAGGAAATCTCGCGATTTACCCACACTGCAAACTGGTTCACCAGTTTATGTTCAAGCTCATCCCGAAAACAACAAATTCTGGACTCCAACAATCATAAGTGAGAAACTGAATGATCGCTCCTATGTGGTGGATGTTGATGGTTCAAACTACAGGAGGGGCCTAGTAAACATAAAACCGCGTAAAGAACCAGCACCAAGCCCTATCGAAACAACTTCAGGGCGTGTACGAAGTGACAATATCACTACCAATAACTTTATGGTTGACCGAACAACTGAATCTCAATCTGAACAGTTGGAACCACCTATTTTGAGAAAAAATACTGACAGCACAAACAGAACAACACCGTCAGTGACAGCAGTGAATACTCCCGCTGCCACAACAGCTGATTCGATGACTTTGATGACGAGTAACAGTCGCATCAGTAATACACCACACCATGGATTTAAGGTGACACGGGAAGCACAAACAATCATCAAATCGTCATCATTTCATCATTCAATGCTTAATTTTTTTTATACAACAAATATGAATTCGTAAAAGTATCACCGGTGTGTGCTTACTCGCAATCTACAGTCACTCTCAAAATTGAGCGTACAGTATGGATTAGTTGACTACATTAAAAAATTTCAAAGGAAATTAAATGGTTAGCTCGGTTGTTTTTAATGCATTTCAATATTCATCCCTTCCTTCAATGTATGCGTACATAAAATTGTTGAAATTTTTTCTCTAAAGTTCATTTATTTGAAAATAATCTCAAAATACGCCTATTAGATGTGACAAAATTGAGCGTACAGCTAATGTTTTTCTATAAAATTTCTTATTATAAACACGGTTAATGTATTTTAATATTGTTTTTTCATGATTATATTTATAATAATAAACATCCGCTACTTTAACATTCAATGTTTTGAAATTAAACCATGTTTTGGTCAAAATGGCGAACAAGTGAGGGGTAAGAACATTGCTATTTAACAAATCAATGCCTGCGGGCAAAATAAATGCTTTAATTTGTATGTTTCACCGGCATCGTATCTTATATATGATAGATAATGGAAATCGAGCGAGACATACGATAAATTTGTCAAAATTCAGTCGGTAAATGATGAAAATAGGTGTAAACATACAGAGAAAACGACAAATGTTAGGAATGACATAATTCAAATTTAGTATGTTTTAACATAAATTTGTTTTAAAGCTCGATTATTGTCTCAGGTCTATCATTGAGAGCAATATTATTGAATCCAATCATTCACAGTCAAATTCTAAAAGTACAAGGTGCATGTTAAGGTACCGAACATAAAAACAGCTTTTCATTCCCGTAGAGCACTTCTGATTGAATATTGAAAAGATAGCTTAAAATCGTAATTTCATAATCAAATTTGGATTGAACTCCACGGTCTGTTACCATAAGGGATACAATTGGATGATTTCCATGTGGCGAGTAAAAATATACTTTTTTAAGAGTTCGGCAGCTTATTTAATGATATTTTGGAGAATTTAAATGATTCAACCAAATTTGTTCCTACGGTGGCTGAGTCTTCAAATATAAAATGACATCTTATAATGTATCTGTGTGCTGCTCTTTTATTAATATTATTATTAATGAGTGTCCTGAGCTTATAAGCTACATATACATCGACTTTTAAATAAAGTTATAGTTAATTTGAAATATGCCGTTCCCAACATGTGTCGTTTTCTTTGTATGTTTACATCTGTTTTCATCATTTACCGACTGAATTTTCCCAAATTTATCGTATGTCTCGCTCGATTTCGATAATCTATCATATATAAGACACGATGCCGGAGAAATTCATATCTTAAAGCATCTATTTTGCCCAGCAGCATTGAATTGTTAAAAAGCATTGTTTATACATCTTACTTGTTCACCATTTTGATTAAAACATGGTTCAATTTCAAAACATTGAATGTTTAAGTAGCGGATGTTTATTATTATAAATATAATCATGAAAAAACAATATTAAAATACATTAATCGTGTTTATAATAAGAAATTTTATAGAAAAACATTAGCTGTACGCTCAATTTTGTCACATCTAATAGGCGTATTTTGAGATTATTTTCAAATAAATGAACTTTAGAGAAAAAATTTCAACAATTTTATGTACGCATACATTGAAGGAAGGAATGAATATTGAAATGCATTAAAAACAACCGAGCCAACAATTAAATTTCCTTTGGAATTTTCGAATATATTCATCTAATCCATGCTGTACGCTCAATTTTGAGAGTGACTGTACATGCTGATACATTTACAGTTACATCAAACAACTGAAAACCGAAATACGCCGCTCCAAAGTTGCGAGGTGGCAATGCTAGAAAGAGACAAAAGATAGGAAAAATAACAATGCAGCAAAACAGACCACAGATGTGACGAACAGACCAAAACGTGACAGAAAATTACCAAGCAAATATAAAGACTTTGAAATGAAAAAATAATTTGTTATTTAAGAAAAGAGAGGATGTTGTATTGTATAATCTTTTATTAGAGTGTATCATCCCTCACATGTAACCACCTTGACTCCCTCTCTAATTTTCATCAGTTGAATAGAGCTATTAGTAAAGAACAGACTGTGGGGAATAAAGTGAGTCGGAAAAAAGCATTCGTATTTTTGGTTACATTGGATTCACGATAAAAATAATGAAATAAACAAAACTATTTTAAAATGACAATAATAAAAAAATGATAACGTATTTGAAATACAATCGTAGTAGGCATTTGAAATGCCAGCATACTAAGAAGCTAATGAGAAGACATTTGAAATTCAATCTCAGTAGGCTGACAGGGAATTCTATATTGTTGGAATGAAAATAAACGATGGTCATTCAGTGTTCATTTCTTGGAGCGTAAGCACGCTTTCCAATTTTAGGAGTTGAAGACAAATTTTCCGCTGATTGAAGAGCGAGGATTTGTAAGGTTACGACAATGACGCGGTCGTTGCTCCCTCCTAGGTAAGAAACTATAGTCTATAGACTAGATGGATATGCGAAAAAAATGGCAAAAAATAAGGTAAGCCATAATATATGAGGCAAAAGAAAATGATAAGCCTCAGAGAAGCAAAATAGCAAAACAAATAGATAAGCTAAAAATGTGACCATCAGAAGAAAATAGTAAGCCTCAAACAAGAAACGGAATGGCAAAAAATAAAGATAAGCCATTATAGGCAAAAGAGAAAGATGAGCCTGAGATGGAAAGACAAAATGGCAAAAAATAATGGTAAGCCATAGAGAAAAATGAAAATCGCATGACACTTGGCAACTTGGCAAAAAAAAGGTAAGCCAAATCACTTCCTCGGTAAAGACAATGAGAAGTAATTCGAGATTTGGGCAATGTTGTGAAATTATCGAATTTGCAAAAACAAGTGGTATGTGGACGACGATGAAAGAAGTAATGAGCATTCAAAAAATATTGGTCTTAGGTTTGACGTTTTGAGCAGCCTGACAAAGAAAAATAATCGTTGGATTACAAAGTAGGCGTGGATGGTCGCAACAAATTCAGATTACTGTTTGATGTGATTCTACAACTTACACGGTGGCGAATGTTAATGATCAACTTAAAGTGTATTCTCGTTGTATCTGTTGGCAAAGTTGATTTTTTCCATGATGAAGGTACAACTATATTCGGAATTCGAACACTAGGCAAGAGTATAAGTAACTACCCGTATGGTAAGATGTCACGATTTGGGATATTGCCATCTTGTGCAAAGATGTATGGGTGGTAAAAACCATTATGATGAAAGCCAGTTATGTTTGGAATTCAACCACTATACATATTCATGTTATGTTGGATATCTCGTAATCAGGGAGATTTAGAAAGTCCATTTTGATAAAGACCAGTTTAGTTTGTATTTTAACCAGTGGGTGGTGCTAGTGTACAACGAATTACATATTAGGTTGGATATCTCGTTATCAGGAAATATAAGGAAGCATACGTCTGCTACAAAGTTGCTATGCAGCGCTCGTGCTTAAAATATTACCTTGATCATCTTGAAATCTGAATGAATTTCTGTTTTCTACAAAGTTGTTTGAGAAGTAAAAAGCATTGTTATGGAATTCAGTTTAGTTCAGAGTTGAACCGGTATGACGGTTATTGTGTTTAAGGAATTACCTGTTGGGTAAAATATTTCAAACATTTTCAAGATATTGAAAAATTGATTTAAAAAATTCTGGTAGCGCTTATTTACATTATATATGTCAAGTTGTTCTCTAGGCGCTTGTTTACATTATATACTTCGGAATTAGTAGTTTTTATTCATGTACAATTTTCATACCGTTTTATGAGGAATGGTGGTACTGAGGTTAGAATGTTAACGAATATCTGATACTAGTTCTTTTGTGGACGCAGTAGCGCCCGTGGCAAGTGTTTTTTTTTCAATCAAAATTTTAAACGTCTGTTGTCTGTGATTTTTTTCATCAAATGCTGTGTCTGGTTGTCTAAGGTTGTTACTGGTTTTGTTTTCTGCATCTGATACTAAAAAATTATTGAAGTGTCAAATATTTTATTTTTTGTGAGATTTTCACCCCGTGCTGCGTCTGGTTGGCTAGTCACCGGACAGACAAACAGGGCCATTATATTTATGATTGCGTGCAAATCAATTTTAGGAGTTGAAGACAAATTTTCCGCTGATTGAAGAGCGAGGATTTGTAAGGTTACGACACAGACGTACAAGCCTTTTCACTCTAAACCATATACGTAACAGAATTTGTTAGGAATTCCGGGAAGAACTTTTGGAGAAACTTTCTGAGGAATTCCTGGAGAAGCTTCCCAAAGATTTCCTGGAGGAACTTCCAAACTAATTCCTGGAGGAACTTCAAAGGCAATTTTTGAAGAAATTTTCAGAGGAATTTGGATGAAATTTTAACCGTGTAGGACGAGCTTAGTACTTTCCATTTAATTCCACTACGTTTTGTAATCTTACAGATACTTGACTCGACGAGTCAAGTACGAGACACTAAAGACGATCTCACAGTTGAGGTTGAAATACGTATCTGCAAAGATAACAAAACGTAGTGGAATTAAATGGAATGTACTAAACTCGTCGGTTGAATACATTCCACTAAAACGAGCTTAAATTATTTTTTTGTAAAATTTTTAAGTTTCAATTTTTTTTAGGTTTTTCAAAAAAAATCTATCCGGTGAAGTGAGTTAATATGAAAAAGCTGATGAACATAAGGCATTATTATGTCTTCTTCATGTTATGAGCTGCTCTTTGGTGCATTGTATATCTATCGTCCATGCTGCCAAACGTGCATTTTGCTGAACATCCGTTATGTCTTATATCCATTGTACCTAACGTACTTATGTCCAACGGAATATACTCTGCCATCCTGTCTATAATCGCATATCAGTCCCACTTTTGCTTTTTCTAATCGTAAAAGCCGTATGTCTTTACGCGATAAGAAATAAACAACAATTGAATGACTACTTACTCTGCAAAATTGGATTTTTTTTCTCGGAACAAAGTACAAGAGAATATGGTTCACTCTTTTAAGCTCGCATAAATCCGACAAAATAACAAAATCGGTTTTAGTATTCATCGAAGATTGCAATTATTTTCCTTCATGCTTAGTACAGTCGGGATTCGCTGGTTGGGATCTTAATACTTGGGTCACTTTTTAGTTGGGCCTCCGCTGGTTGGGCCATGGCCCAACTAAAAAGCAACCGTACGTCAAAATTCAATGTAAACACGGAAAACGGGATTGAGCGTCACTGGACATCATTTGTGATGTTCAAGTCGAAATACACGTGTTCAAATGGCTGTCAGTTGACCCAACTAAAAAACCGAATTCGTTAGTTGGGCCGAGGTCGTGGCCCAACTAGCGAATCGCGACTGTAGATACATAACTTAGATTTATTATGTTCATGAATTGAGTCCAAACCAAAATGCAAAAATCTCTCACTCATCATCTCTGTATACACTCACGATATGTAAGAAACCGTGAGAGACGTTTTTCGCAAGCTGTTACGATAATACGCAGATTGGAAGGGTTATACTCCAAGATAAATTTCTTCAGCACCAATTGCGGGGAGCACCGATTCTTATGATGCATTTCAACTTCTTTTACACATCTGTTCGAAAAAAAATTGCCTACAACGGATAGTGGATTCACAACGGAGATAGTTTCAGTTATTTCCATGAATTCAAATTTATTTGCGTTCATTTAAATGTATTGCAGCAGCTTCTGAAAAAAAAAATTGATTTTGAAATTATTTGTTTTCCAAAGCGGGACCCTTCTAACAAAAGTTCGGTTTTGGAGTGATCCTATAGCCTTAACGTATACTTAGTACATATACGCGAATGGGTGGCCGAAAACCACTTAGCCAGGCTCTTACCATTTGGTCGGAGCAGACCATTGCGACCGAAAGGGGTAATTTGGCGAAAGAGTTGCTGGTCGAAGGGTCGACAACTGGTCATTTGTTGAAAAAATAATTTGAGTCAAATTACACGAGACACTGAAGAGGCCTTACTGTTGAAATACGTATCATCTGTCAAGTTACGATCAAAGTGGTGAAATTAAATGGGATGTTTTAAACTCGTCTTATGACAAGCCTACAAAGGTCATTTGACCGACGAGATCATTTGAATGAAGGGTCATTTGGACGACAGGGGCATTTAGCCGAAAGGTCCTTTGGCCGAGTAGGTCATTTCAAAGTGAGACGTCTCACTACTCATACGTGCTTCTCACTTTACGAAATTAGGAGAGAGAAATGCTTGACGTTTCACTACTCACTTCTATTTCTCACTTCTCTATATAAAAAATGAGAAAGCGTGAGTAGTCGAATGTGTGAATGTGGCAAATGAATACTGAAATTGAGGTGACGTCTCCCTACCTCACTGCAGTAGGGAAACAGTGAAGATGGGCGTCTCACCCTGCTCTTCGACCTCTCACTTCTCACTGTAACAAATGAAGCTGGAAGTGCTTGAGAATATGAGACATCCTGCTGTGCTTCTCACTTTTACGGTGAGTAGAGAGAAATGAATAGTAGTAGGACATCTGCTTCTAAACACTCCCTCTCTCCTTTTCAAATGATCTGTTAAATGTCCTAAGACATATGTCCCTGTGGGTCAAATATCTACCAGGTTGTACTATTTCCTTCTGAAAAACACCATGGAATTTTTTTTCGCTTGTGCAACAATCCTGGAATCTCAAGTCTCCGAAACACATTTCAGGAATACCATTTCTTGGAATTTAGTTGGACTATCGATATGACTTAACCGTTCAGTTTGTTTACATGAACGTTGGGCTAAGTCTTTTGGATTGTATTTAATAGCAATGAGAAGAAGAGGTAACTTGGAATGACCTACTCGGTCGTTTGCTTCTGCAAAAGTAGAGGACAAAGCCTCTTGAAATGGACACGATTTGTGTGACAAGTAAAGCAAAGTAAGATCTGCGGGTTTTTATAATGTTCAAGCCCTTTCCAAGGCAATGTTGCACTACAATAATTTGATATTCAATTCCATTTCGTGAATAGTAGTGGAGAAATGACAACGAAGATACAAAATATTTTTGGATATCTATGAACCATGGCCCTCCTTAACTACGTGCGGTAAGACACTGGCTACAAAGCACCATACTGAAATGTTTGGGTTCGATTCCAGGCGTGGTCCGAAGCAATTTCAGTTAAATTTTCTCAGACTTCCCTGGGCATAAAAGTATCATCGTGTTAGCCTCATGATATACGAATACAAATGGTAACTGGCTTAGAAACCTCTGAGTTAATAACTGTGAAGTGCTTAATGAACACTAAGCTGTCGAGGCGGCTCTATCGATGTGGGGATGTAATGCCAATAAGAAGAAGAAAAGAAGAAGAAGAAGAAGACCATCCAACGCCCTGAGTTCCAGAACCGTTGAGCCACGTCACTGTGTTTTTCGTCAAATCGTTGGATATGCATTCAACCATATCTAACATATTCTTAAAGATCAAGAGACATATGGTGAGATGGTTTTGGGATACCCTGGGTCAATCGAACTACTCCTTGAGTCCAGAACTTTGCGATGTACAGCCACGAAACAAGCTTTTGGTCACTCCAAGCTTGATGGCATATTCAACAATATCCACAACATATTCCAGAAGACCAAGAGACATGGTTAGATGGTTTCAGGTATTGGTCATCCAAACCGTCCTGGAGTCAAACTTACGATCTACAACCACGACATTGCTTTTTCGTCAAATCAAGCTTGATATGCATTCAACCATATCCATAACATATTCCTGAAGATCAGATGCATGGTGAGATGGTTTTGGATATCTTGGTCATCTGAACTAACCTTGAGGTCAGAACTTTGCGATCTACAGCCACGACACAGCTTTTTTGCGTCACCCAAGCCTGGCTATGTATTCAATCATGTCCATAACTATTTCTGAAGATCAAGAGACATGGTGAGATGGTTTTGAGATATCCTCATCCACCGTCCTTGAGTCCACAACTTACGATCTCACAGACGACTACTTGCTTTTCGGTTGTAGTCAAAACTATTGTCACCAGGGGTAAAATATTTCAGATCAATGCAGTGAAAACATGGATCTCAGTAAAATCTGCTGTCGCCTTCATCGCCGCCGTGGTGAGTGCGACTCGGTGCAACCATCATTTCAACACCGACTATTCAATTTCGCATTCAGCCACTCACAAGTCGCTCTGACATGCTGCTCGTTCCGCCTACCGTAGTGACTGTGAGTGGCCTTTACTGCGTGGTGATTTTTTCAATTTGCTGGGTGTGTGTACATTTTGCTGTAAATTTCATCCTCTGCGCTGGCGTGATGTGAGGTTCTGTTGTTCACTTTTCTGCCTCCGGGAATATGAGGTTGATTTCAAAGCAAGGAGAAATAAAAAATGATATAAAACATCACCTTCATCCAGTGCTGGTTTACCCCTGATTGAAGAAAAAAAGCTATGATTATCAAACTTTCTGACAGTGACAAATGTTTTGTGATTGTACGATACGATCGTATTCTGACTTGACAAATTATCACGCGACCATCTAGCAGTCTATTGAATGTCTCAAAATATGTGAACGCAAATCAAGACATTGAATGGCAAAAACCGCTGGTTGCAAGTTTAAGATTCTGTGCTACAAGACATATAATTTGCAAGTATCGCTACTGAGCCGGAGATCTCCTAGGAGCTGTAATTGGTACAACCAGAGGCGCATCCATCTTCCAAGTCGTGGGTAGGACAAGGGAAATGTCGATTTGGGTCGATTTCTGGTATTATCATTAACTTAAATCTATTCGCATAATTTGATTTCAAGCCTGAACTTTGGTGCCACAGGAGGTTTTGACATACAGACATACAGATTTGAAAGGAACGAGCGTTGGATCGAACCCACGTTCTCCTGCTTAAGGCAGAAGCGCTACCAACTAGATCACTGATTTTTTCTCCGAAATCGATGCACTTTCCCAATATTGTCACTTGCGCAAGTTACTGTCCATCATCATATCAATATGATACAGATATGCTTGCAGCAACTTAATTAGTTCTATAAGGACTTAAAAGGATCTTTTACAGACAGAATAATTACATATTTGAGAATTTTTTATGATTTTTCATTCAAATATTGTTTTTCAAAGATTGTTGGATTGCGAAGAAGCATGACTTACATCTTTAATTCTTTGATTATAGAACATTTTACCACTTCTAGTACAAGTCGGGATCACAGAAATTTGTATGAATGTTTAATGGGTTCAATCAATTTATCAAAATATAATGGAACTATTGGAAGAGAACATCCAAGAAATAAAATAAGAATCTAGTCTAAGTCTAAGAATGTTTATGGAAGCTCAGAATTGATGGAGTAGATCTGTTCATGTTTTTCAGTTCCAAAAATGTTTACGTGACTTATTTTAATTATCATGGTTTAGAATTTTTAATTAATCGCATTTGCTGATTTCAGCAACTATTTTTTACCTCTGGAAAACTGAAGTCAAAAAGATACGATCATTTAGTAATCTGGGTTCGATCTTTTAGTAGTTTGTCAATAACTCATTCCAGAGGCTGAGTTCAAAACGTGTAGTATGGTGAACTTCTAGTGCGAAGATTTTCTACTACTTTGTTCGTTGTTGCACTAGTTACAGCAACTAAAATTAAATTAGATATTTGCTTATTATCTTATAAGTTATTCAACAAGCGCTCTTAACTTTATTAGTGGAATTCAAGCATGACACACGATGAAAGTTCAGCGACACATTTTGAATATGGCCTGTGGATGATTGACAAAACAAGAGATCACATTTCAAACATCAAACATCTTGCTTGAACACCTAAACACTATCAGGATTTTAAATACTTAAAGTTCTAAAGAACAGTCAGTACTTTATTCCTTTAGAATTCCAGAAACATCTATGATTCTAAAGACTCCATTGCTTTGAAATCATCATTTGATCAATTCTTGCCAGTCAACTTCATATGTTCTTACATAATCATGGGTAGGACAATGCTTGACACAACCACCAGGCAAATTCATGCGTGGGATATCCTACTTGTCCCCACTCCCCACTGGGTATAACTGAATGCCATTGAAGCTTTGAGGGCTGATTACGATATCTTTGTCCTCCCAGGGCTGTAATGAATACAACTGAATGCATAGTGCAGCTATAAACTAACTTTCACCTGTAGATCTCAGTCTGAACTTAACGACGGTTTGAATGACCCAAAATAACGATTCTGTTGCCCTCCCAGGAGCTGTAACGGATACAACTGAATGCACATTGAAGCTTTGGAGCTGAAAAAAGGCATTGAGCTGTAGATCTCAAGTCCTTCTCAGGACAGTTTGAGATGGCCCAGAATATGCTGAAACTATCTTACGATATCTTTTGCCTCCAGGAGCTGTACTGGATGTAACTAGATACATTTTGACTTTGAGGACTGAAAAAAGGCTTTTTTGGCACAGATCTCAAGTCCAATCTCAAGGCAGTTTGGATGACTCAATTTTTCAAAACTGTCAGTAGATATCTTTGTCCTCCCAGAAGCTGTGGATGTAAATAAATGCATGCAGCTTTGAGGACTGAAAAGGCTCTAAAGAATAATTCGCGATCTCAAGTACAGTTTGGATGCCAGAATATCCAAAACTATCTTCGAATCTTGCCCTACCAGGAATTGCAGTGGATACAACTTAATGCATATTGAAACTTTGAGGACATAAAGGCTTTTATGGCTGTAGATCTCAAGTCCGAACTCAAGGATGTTGATGGCCTAGGACGTCAAAGTTTTAAAAATAGTTTGTTGAATATCATCAACTCTACGGATACGTTTGTAAATCTTATTTTCAAGAAGACCATTCGCTCTCAAATATACCTAATATTTTATCTTTCCTACTTCACCGTGTTCAGCATTCTGGGTTGTCGTAAGGCCTCATTGCCCCTGCCTGATATTTTTCCTAATAGGAGTTAATTTCAAGCAATTTTGCTGGAAAGTGTGCATTTATCCATCGATGCGATTTTATACCTCAATTTTCTTTTACAGTCATATATGACCCTGGGTACAGGAAAAGATAACTGCATTAAGCATCTAACATTGATATAGGCGAAAGGGTTTATAATGCCTTGCAAAAAGCTCTATCCTATAAAGGCAGGAGGTGTAGGTGTAACGCCTTCTTTAAATGGATCATCTTGTCTGCTTGCCGAAAGGATTGAGAATGCCGTCTGCGCGTCGATATAAGGAGAAGGAAGAGTAATGTTTTATTAATTGATGTGTCTGTCTGCATAACGCGAAAAGGAAGGATAAGTCGTCTGCCACATAAAGGTGGGAAGTGGAGATAAAGCGTTATTTTAGAACAATCTGCCTAACATAAGGTGAAGGGGTATGCCATATTAAATGGATGCGTCTGGGATAACGTGAAGGACAGGGTAATGCCTTCTTCAAATAATGCCTCTCGGTTCAAAACAGAAGAGGATATAATGCCATATCTAAATGACATTTTCTCGGAATAAGGCGAAAGGAAGAAAGGATTTTTCGAGACTGGTGGGAAGATTGCTTGGCTAAGCGAGACTTGGCTGGGTTAACTGGCGTCTAAGTTTATCGATGAAAATTGTCTGCTTAAAAATTATCATCGTGTTAATCTCTTCGATCGTAAAAAAAATGATAGCTTGCTGAAGATCCTCGCAGGGGCTGTCCCAAAACCACAGACTCTTGAGAGGGGAGGGGTTTAGAAAAAGTCTACGTTAGTCTGAGGGGACAGGGGGTATTCTAAAAAGTCTACGTAGACGTGATTTTACAGCAGTATTTTAATTTCCATGGAAAATTATGTCGCGCTTCAACTGAAAATTCTTTGGTTACAAAGGCATTTTGGAATACCAAGAAAAGTCTTGGAATTTCAAAGACATTCTTTGAACTGAAGGAGATGAAATTTCCTCGAGAATCACTTCAGACACTGAAGATTTTTTGGGAAGTCCAGTTTTTTTCGATATTCTTGGAATTGCAGAGAATTCTTTGGACATACATATAACGAAATACTTCAAAATTTAACGACAATTTCTTCGGCAGTTCTAATGCAACTTCTTTTGAATTATCGATGGAAAAAATTGAAAAGATTCAAGAAATTATGAATTTCCACCAAAAACCTTTGAGTTTCACAAAAAAAAAATGCAATTCTTAAGAAAAATTTGTAATTTTTAGAAAATTTAGAATTTTAACGATAAATTTAACAAATTTAACTGCACATTCGTAATTTCCACCGGAAATTATTTGAAACATCTTTGGAACGTCCATGGATTTTTAATTTCCTCTCTATCGTAGGAAACCATCTAAAATTCAACGAGAATAACTCTAAATTTTGGAAAATTAATCACATTTTTCGAGAAACTTTGGAATTCAGAAAAAAATCTTGAGTTTCAACGAATTATTCAGCGGATATTGAGGAATTATCAGAGAGGATTCTTTGGGTACATGGAAACTTTAAAGGTTATCAATCGAGAAATTCAGAATTTCCACAAAAGCTTTTATAGACTTGACGTTCTCGTAATTTTCGAAATTAGAAATTCTTGGGTTTTTACAAATTTAGTCGGCATAAAATTATTTCAGAGCGTGACAGATTATTAAGGGCGTCGATGCAAGTGCGGTGTGACGAGCCTCTAGGGTGGAATAAATTCAGAAATTAAATTAATTGCTGAGATTTGGTTTAGGAGCTACGGACATTTGATTTCGTTTGAATTTCTAATTGATATTATGTTGGATTTTTCATTTGATTTTGTTATGTTTGAAATTTAAATTTTAGTGTAATGTTGCTGAAAAATGATTGATTTCCTTTTTGCCAATCCTTTTGTAAAATTTGAAAGTCTGTAACTTCAAAGGGGTGGGGAGGGCTTCGAAAAGTCTACGAAAGTCTACTAGGGGGAGGAGGGATGAAAATGTGAAATTTCGGTCTACGTGGGTTTGTGGACGGCGGCTAATAATGCTTCGAACACTAATAGATGAACACTAAATTGTTGTAGGGAATAAATATAATAACTAACTCATTCGTGAACCTAAAATATTAGTTAAAGTATTTGAATATGATTCTTTAAAATTGCTTAGTAATTTATTAGAGTGTTCGATCGAAGTGTCTATTTGGTAAAAATTGAATTGAGAGAGAGAAATGCAGGGAAGTGAGATCAAGACAACGCTAAGAGGATGCTGAGAAGCGAAGAAATCATTTTTGCTGACGTGCGTGAATGGCGGGTAGTCGTATGAAATTGAATATATAAGAAACCTAAGTAATAAAAAGGAATAATATATATGGAAAATGTGCTGTGTTTTGTGTTCATTTAAAGAAATCTGACAATGGCCAAGTCAGTGACTGTGCGCTCCAGTTTTGTTTGACCATTGTTGAGTGTATAGTGAACAGTGTGTTTGAGTGTGGTGACGCGCTGCGCCATTTCGATTGCGACAACTGATTGCTGGATCCAATGGTTGCCAGATGGATTATTTTGCAATGACCTTGAACTCGCTTGAGTGATGGAGTTTATTTCAAAATAGCGCAGGGCTGTTAAGATTTTTGTTTTTAGCATTCAGTGTGTTTTAATACATTTGCGTAACTCAAAGAGTACTGAATCTCAGGCGGGTTAGTGACGTGAGTTATTTCAAGAAATGAATTTCTTTCATCGGATCCATGTTGCTGTGGTATAAAGTATAAATATTTGTGTTCATTTAAAGAAAATCCGCACAGTTATTATTTTAACTCCGCGAAATGGTGCATTCCGCCAAAATACTTTCGGCGAAAAAGTACAATCCACCAAATAGCATGACGCGAAAATCCTACGAAATGTTAACCCAAAAAATGAATTCCGTTTTGTGAAACGTTATACAATCAACCTATTTGGCCAAATGTCTGTTGAGCCAATTGGAAATGACTGTTTCGAACAAAATGACTCTTTCGGCCTACCCTTTCGGTCAAATGATCTATTCGCAGGATGACCTTTCGGACAGATGGGTTTCAGCCTAGTCGCATTCGCCGAATCGTCTCGAAAACGACCCTTCCTCGTTTTTGCCCTAGAACCTGTAGTACTTATATAAGTCGCGTGCGATGTTGCAAAATAAGTTCAATTGAGACCATCCATGATTTTTGGACATGGTGCACGTCCGGAATGTTCAAACCTGATTTATCGCCATTCTCTCTCAGTGATAAAAGCCTAGCTTGACATCTCAAACTTCATGATTTTGCAGAAGAAGATCACTTGAAAAGTTTCTGGACAATGTTTTGAATCTTCCAGACCGAGGAAAATGACCGGTATTGATTATATGAATTTTTCCAATATCTCAACTTCATGGATTTGCAAAGCAAGATCAATGTAGCTCATTTGGAGGGTTTCTGGATCATATTCGCCATATCCTGAATCTTCGGAATGGTGCCTCTTCTGGGAAATGGCCAGTGTTGATTATGAACTCCTTATCCTCAAACTTCATGATTTTGCTAAACAAGCACATTGATCTTTTTTGGGGTTTCTGGACAGGCTGGACATGAATCTTCCGAATCCTGGCCCTCCAGAACAAGATTATTTTGATCTGTTGAAATCCCGTAATATGATATGATATTGTAAAACAAGATGAATAGAGCTCATTTGAGCTGTTCCAGAATGTTGGTCTTCAGAAAATTAGCCATTTAGAAGAGTTTAAAAAGCTCGTTTGTGCTTCAAATCTTTAGTTATTTGACATGTTTAACATTTTTGAAATATTCCGGATTACTGTTCCTGCGGAGAATAAAACCATTTTTGATCATTTTTAAACCTCAGCATACGTTATGGGGTAGATGAACATGTACGACCTCCAGTGACGAGACAGAGTTTGCGCAGGCAATAACCTTTAAAAACAATAATTACGACGACATAGAAGATAATACGACTCGATACAATCGGCAACGACCTGGCGACGAATAAAGGATCACGATTGGAAGTTGGAACATGGAACTGCAGTCGCTAGGCTTCGCAGGTTGCGACAGGATAATCTACGATGATTACATCCCACCTTCGATGTCGGCGCTGCAGGAAATCTGCTGGGGACAGAAAGTGTGAAAAGCGGGCTCGAGCGGCTACCTTCTCACCAGCTGTGGCACCACCAACGAGCTGGAACCGGCTTCATGGTGCTGGGAAAGATGCGCCAACGTGATTGGGTGGCAGCCAATCAACGCAGGATGTGCAAGCTGAGGATAAAGGCCGTTTCTTCAACTATGCATCATCAACGTGCACCCCACACGAAGGAGATCCGACGACGAGAAAGCGTTCTATGCGGCAAGGAGCAGACATACGATGGATGCCCACTGCGGGACGTCAAAATCTCATCGGTGACATGAACGCTCAGGTAGGAAGGGAGAAATGTATGACCGGTCATCGGACCGGATGGTCTACCCGTATCGCGACAACGGCCAACGATGCATAAACTTTGCAGCCTCCCGGTATGGTAGTCGAAACTTTCTTCCCCGCAAGAATATCCACAAGGCCACGAAATCACCATCAAGTAACGGAAACCAAATCGACCACGTTCTAATCGGATAAATTCTTCTCCGACATCACGAACTACGCACTTACCCGATGCGAATATTGAATCCGACCACTACCTCGTTGCAGTATGCCTCAAAACTCTCGACGGTGATCAACACGTCGGAGTCTCCGCCATAAACATTGGGCGGCTACAAGACGGTGAACTACAAGACTACGCGCAGCAGCTGGAAGTGGTACTCCCAACGGAAGAGCAGCTGGCAGCATCTCTTGAAGATGGCTGGAGAGATATTCGATCCGCCATTGGAAGCACCGCAACCGCTGCACTAGACACGTGGATCGAGATCAGAGAACGACTGGTATGACGACGAATGTGAGCAGTTAGTTGAGGAGAAGAGAGCGCAGAGATTGCTGCAACACCGCACGAGGCGAACGAGGCACGTACAAACGGGCGCGGAACGGCAAACTCGATTTTCCGGATGAAAAAGCGCCAGCAGAAGATCAAGACCGTGAAGAGACGGAGGAACTGTACCGCGCTAATAACGCACAAGTTCGAGAATTCACCGTTCACGTAAGGGCCAGTGCTGACCCGATATGTGAAAGCAAACGAGAACCTTCTTACAAACGGTTGAGGTGATCCAAAGGTGGCGCAGCACTACGAAGAGCATCTGAATGGCGATATGGCAGACAACGGGGGCGGTATGGTAATGAACCTGAGCACGCGCAGGACATGCGACTTCCGGCTCGAATCTCAGAAATCCAGGAGGAATCGGCCGGCTGAAAACAACAAAGCCCTGAGTTGACCCTACCGGAGATCTGTTCCACGGTGGTGAGGCACTGGCTAGAGCGCTGCACTGGGTGATTACCAAGGTTTGGGAGGATGAGGTTCGCCGCAGGAGTGGATGGAAGGTGTCATCTACAAAAGGGCGATAAGCTGGATTAGCGCAACTACCGCGCAATCATTTTGAACGCCGCCTACAGGTACTCTCCCAAAATGCCGCCGACTAACACCATGCAAGAGAGTTCGTGGGACAGTACCAGGCGGGTTATGGGTGAACGCTCACAGACCGGGTGTTCGCCTATCGCGTCTGGTGAGAAATGCCGAATACAACGTCCCACACATCATCTATTTATAACTAAAAGCCGCATATATAATCGATCGGGACCAGCTATGGCAGCTAATGCACGAAAACGGATTTCGGATCTGATACGGTTGATCAAGGCGACGATGGATCGGTGATTGCGTAGTTCGAGTTTCAGGGCTTCTGAGTCCCTTCGAAACGCGTAGAGTTTACGGCAAGCGCACTGGGGAGAAAGGAAAGTGTTGCTACCATCTATGGTGGGGTGCAGATGGCGGACGGTACGTGGAGGGCGAATGAAGACCGAGTTGCATCAGCTGTTAGGAAACCATCCATCGTTCACACGAAAATCGGAAGACTGCGGTGGGCCGGGCGATACCAGAATGTCGGACGTAATCCGGTAGTGGTTACAACGATCCGACGGGGAAGGCGAGGTGCACAGCGGCAAGATGGATCGATCAGGTGGAGGACGATTTGCGGACCCTCCCAGACTGCGTGGTGGCGAAGTGCAGCCGATGGACCGAGCTGAATGGAGAATACTTTATGTGCAGCACAGACCACTCCGGCCTTAGTCTGATAAATAATAATACGAATGACAAACTGTATGTTTTGTATTCAAAACTAGATCAATAAAATTGAATGAAATTGTGCTTATATTGACCAACGACCATGTTCCTAAGAAGAAATCTCCTTAGGGCCATTTAGCTCATGTAAACCAATTTTACAACAAGTAAGCCCAGAATTTCGCTTATTTATATACACATTATTAAGTTTGAATGGCAAAAGGTAAACGGATATCAAATATGATGCGTGCCTTATAATGATTGAAACCTCCAAGAATCAATGAAGCTTAGACAGGCCACTATCTAATAAAATTTTAGGACGCTAGAACTACAAGATATTTTTGAGATCCGAACACTCCAAAGATTTCGAAACATAACCAGCTTGTCCAAAGACCATCACTTGTCAAGACCAACATCATGAAGTCTGACAGTCGTAAGCGAGATTTAGAAACGATCGAAAATTTCCATTTTGTTCAGAAGCCTAAAATTCCGGACCATGCCAACGTCAGCAGAAACAACAAAGAGCTACTCGATCTAGCTTAACAAGCTTGAAGTATAAGATGATCCAAGCGAGGTTTTACATCTAATGGAAATGGTTATTTTCGAAGAATCAGTTCCGTAAGATTCCAGAACATGTCCACTTCCATTCCCTTGTCCACAAACCTCTTCAAAGGAACTCCATTGATCTTGTTGTGCAAAATCATGAAGTTTGAAGGCTTCATAAATGATCAAAACACCATTTTCCAGGAGGCACCATTCCGGAATATTCCAGAACATGTTCAACTTGTCCAGAAACCGTTCATGTGAACTTTTGATCTTCTTCTGCAAAATCATGAAGCTATGTCGCAATCTGGGAGTTTATCACTGATAAAAAAAGGTCATATTAACTAGGTTTCTGAACTTTCTGACGCGTTCATTTGATCAAAAAATTAACAGAATGGTCACAATTGAACTTATTTTACAAAATCATGAAGCTTGAAATATCGCTGACTTATATAAATGCTAAACAAGTCATCCAAGTGCTAAAAAAACCTAATCCTACACCGAAATTATTTCCGGAACCAATTCAAAATATTTTCATTTCCAAAAACTAGAGATCCCTATTGTTTTGAGGGTTTGTCGTCACAATCGGTTGAGAAATGCAGAAATTCTGATTTTTTGTGATATATAAAGCGTGGATCTACGTTCAGGCTTCGAGGGTTTAGTCAAATAAAACGTAGCATGGAAATTTTGACTTGATTTAGATAAGGCTTCTTTTCTGGCCAAGTAGAATAAGTAACCGGGAACCATGTGTACATAAGATTAAAGGAATTGAATAGGTATTCTATCTATAATTCCTACATAATTTCTCTATAAGTAGAATTCTTATAATTCATTGCCTAAAATTCATAACTCCTTTTGATTGGGTTCGACTCGCGCCATATAAATAGCAAAAAATATGAACACTTTCTCGTTATCCCACATCCTTTCATCCTACCATTTCTGATTTATTTCGCAGAACCCCTTCCTTTAATTTCCTCCTTCAAATAATAATTACGGTTTGATAACACTTCCGCAATCCTCTGTCTCATGTGATTTCTTCTCATAAACGCATTTGCTGGTTTTCCGTTCTATCGATGGCAGTAATTCAATTTGGTTCCTTTTATTTATGAATCCTTTGTTTGGCGAATTTGACACGGGACTGATACGCGAACTTCAACAGCGTTTGCACGATTCGTTCACGTGTTGGCCTTATCCACCCAGCCACTCAATCCATGCAGAGGTGCCAAAAGTTTACTCCGGCAAGCGTGCATGTAAGTGCGTAGGGTGTTTATGAATTATCATTAGGAGTCCTATTTTGTCGAAGCCCAACAGTGAAGAATCGTTTCGGGGAGGAAAACTTTCTCCGCAAGGTTCGTTCCAAATCAGAACCAGGAGGGTGCGCGGAAGGGTATGTTTCAGCCAGCGAAATGTGCCAGATTTATGACAATCTGCTGTGATTGTGAATTTTTCGCTTTTGTTTAGCACAGCCAAGTTTTCGGATGATTTCGTCATGCGAGGAGCATGTTGTTGGTGGGAAGTTGAAATTATGGTTTTATTATCTGGAAAAGGCACACTGTGACTCTCATAAAATACGGAAATAGGATGTTATACGAGACTATGAATTGGTTTCAATGCATAATCATGGAGAAGGATGAGGTGAAATTTTGATCAAAACATGTTTTCGTTAACAAATATTGCTGAAAGTTTCAATAGAAGTCCCTCCCAGAACTTTTCCCCAACAAAATCGACACATTTTTTCTTATATTAACTCAAAGCAGTTAAAACTTGCATATAAAATCAATTTTAGAATTTATATCGCGCAAGTTTCCAAACTGCTGTTGCGTGCTCCCAGTCAATGCCGGAATGATACTGTGTTCAGAAGATAAACAGTGCCTCAAGTTTCGAACGACTGGGAAAACTTTCTTAAGCGCAACATAAAAATCACTCACAAAACCACTACGACCAGGAAGAACAGCAGCGTCGGTGGCAATGGCAATCTGTAGTTTTGTAATTTTGAACTAAACTTTCCTTCTAAATTTTTTTACTGGCCGTAAGGTGAACACAAGAATTAAACGCACGCAAGGAGAAGTCCCATGAAAATATTTGTGTTAAAATGTTCACATAGAAGTGTTTATCGCATTAAATTGCATTCAAATCCCTTTTATTTTAAATAAAAATTTTACTAAGAAATTGATGAATAAGAAAAAAAAAATCGACCCAGAAGAAAGCTAATTTCAAATTCAAGTTCCCAAAGTGTCAACCAGATGACATACTCTATCCATACATTGCTACACAAATACATGGAATTAGATAATCTTCCAATTTACCGCACTTTATGTGTCTTGTTTCTGTCCTCGACGAGCTCGCTCTTTGTTCCGATTCTATAAGCTTTGGAAATCTGAACATATTTTAATTCCCTCTCCTCCATTCAACCGATCCTTCGACTCTTGCATTGCCAGTGCGATCGGTATCAGTTCTTCGTTCCCTTTATCCCTAAATGTGGAAACCATGCGGTACCCAAAGGTCGTTCTTTGCCATGGATTATTGTTTTCGGGACCGTTTCGGTGTCACTCTGGCGTTGAACTCGTATTTTTTAGATTTAATCCTCGAACAGCAAAGTGCAAGACCGTTCGCATTCTTTTCCAAAACAGCCTTATCGATGCTCTCTGTTTCGATCTGTTCATGCGATACATGGTCTTACTTTTAATGTAATTAGAGGCTCACACTTATGAGATGTGATTGCCCTTACTACAGTGGCGACATATGTCTTATGGGGGTTAATCTTCGCGCTGAATTCCCGTTGAAAGGAAGCCGCAGAGAAAAGTGAATGCAAGCCACACACTGTTGGATGCAATTAAGAAAATGGTTTTATCAGGACTTCAGTGATTTCGTTATAGTGGAACTGTTCCTTTCCAGAAAAAATCATGTCATCTCTTAAATAAGGTAAAGGCGCATTTTCAAGATAATTAAAATAAAGTATGATACATATTGAATTATGATTCTGGAGATATTGGCCACCCTAGGGCAGGCTGCCCTAGCACCACCATTCAAACCGAAATGGTTGCAGTTAGTAATGAAACATGTCCCAAAATCAGGCATTCAAAATTATCTGAGAATAGGATGTTTATCTTGGATTGCGCAAAAACATTATCAAAAAGCGCTATAGAAAGATATTATCAATTGAACAATAGCCATTGGGGATAGCCAGCGCAGTTTTGGGTTGTATACTTTACAAACGTGTTGTACAATAAAGCTGTGAAAAAATGTTTCTCATGAACATTGCAGTTGTTTACTGAGCGGAAAGATGCCTAATTGAGATCAGTATCCCATCATCCCATCTTTATCAGTATCGTATTTTATAAAAATCCATCATTTTATCAGTATATCGTTTGCCTGCCCAAAATCTAACATTTACAGAGACAAAGAAAATCACACTTTAGATTTTGATTCTGAGGATATTCTCCACCCAGGAAACTGGAAGAGCCTTACGTAATCGAATTTTCTGGTGAAGCCCATCGCCTTTTTGCTACCCTCACTTCGTAACATATTCTATTTGTCCGAACAATATCGAATACCAGTCAGTGAATATTTATTTAGATTTCATTAACTAATAATTACTAAAACTGAAAACTTATATAATGATTTAACCAATTACCACGTAGATCTGACCCCGATGCTTAGTGATGAACTTTTACTTAAAATCACTTTAATAAAGAAACAAACAAAAATTACCCCGAAGTTCAACTGAGGAAAATTTTAGCTTAGCGTAAGCAGTATCTTCGTAGATTGGACACTAGTGATACTCATGTTTTATGGAATCTAACCAGATTGCTACCAAATAAGGTGGAAATTACGCTTGATTCAATCTAAGATAAAAATGGCATAAGCATGAGGACTACTACTCCGGCCACGCCATCTTTCCTATAGGGATGAGGAAGGAAATGTTGATGTAGAACTTACTTAACGAGAGGCCCCGACTTGGCGACGCCCTCATAAGTTCTGGAGTTGGTGGTTGGTAGGGTAAGGTAGGTCTGGAGGTTTGCCTCAAGCTGGCAATTCGATTTTTTATTGTTACCTGTTTTATTTAAACTCTTGCCAACCGGCTGTCGAAAAGTATTGTAATATCGATTCTATTTACCGGTGGAACTTTTGGGCCTGGATCGCATTCAGGGTCAGCGAGAGAGTGAGTTGGTGCTTCTTGGATATGCCCTTTGGTATAGAGTGATAGGTCAAACTGGACTCATTTGACGGTATAGCCCTTCGGATGAGAAGACTGGGTTTCTCATCTACGCTATCTTGTTGGACCGGTTTAGACGGAAGGGCTGGGGCCATAATTGTAAAATGTCAAAAAGGTTGGATTTGTATAATATTTAATTGCCCCACTAAATCCGGCCCTTGTTGCTCAATCCCTCTTCTCACTAGCTCAGATTCTAAAATTACATAAATCTAAGGCATTTTCCCCATGTGACCCATTCAGAAAATAGCCTCCTACTATTTCACAAAACGACATTTCGGAAATAGACTATTCGGCCGGACTGTTTCGCCATATAACCTTCTCGACCAAGACATTTTGGGCCGTAGATCATCTTTCGCTGAATGACCCTCTGTCAAACGCCGTACCAAAGAGCATTTCAGCAAAATGACGCAGCAGTGATTTTTCAGCCTATAACATTTGATCAAACGACCAATTCATACAAATGACATCAGAAGACTTTTCCGTAAAAAGCCAGTTCGGCCAGGCTTACGTGCATTACTCTTTGATGGTTACCTTTGTTAACGCGGCGTGCACGCAGCGTAAAACCGCTACGTAGACATCGGCCTATTCAACCAAGTACTATTATTCAGGGCAGGTAACGATAACAAATAAACATTTATGAAATAAAACTTATCCTTCCTTCCTGGATACCTGGTTGGCTTCTTCTTCTTATTGGCTTAACCCCACTGGGACAGACCGCCTCGCACGTTAGTGTTCATTAAGCATTTCCACAGTTATTAACCGAGGTTTCTTAGCAGATTACCATTTTGCATTCTGTGCCCAGGAAATCGAGACAATTTCAAACCGAAAATTGCCTAGACCGGCACGGATTCGAACCCGCCACCCTCAGCAGGTCTGCTTTGTAGCCGCACCTGCCCAGCTAATGAGGGCCCCTACCTGGTTGGCTACAGCGCCGATATACCCTATCCTGGCGTATGTGAGCTCCATGTCGTCGTTGGGCGATGTTCCTCGTTTCGAACGTTCAGAGTCCACGGTCCGATTCGCATTGCAGACAGCATTTCTGGCCTTCCACGAAGTCCCGCCCTATCTGGTTCTCTGTTGAATATTGTTTTCGCTATCTTTTCTTCCGACATTCGCACTATGAGCAGCCCACTGAGTCTGCCGTTTTATACGATTCACAATATTTTCTTCTATGCATTTTACAGCTCTGTGATTCCTGCACCACCACCAGTTTCTAGTTTCCCTCCAGTATTGTACAGCACTTTTCTCGAAAACCCTGAGCTCTCCGCCACCTCTTTCCATGTTTCAGACCATAAAGCACCACTGTTAGAATCAGAGTTTTGTATAGAGCGAATTTCTTTCCTCTGCATGCTGCGGACCTAAGCTGGTTACCCAATCCAAAGGCCCTATTTGAGATCGTCTTTTCACTTCACGGAAACGTCATTGTCACATGTCACAAGCGTTCAGAACAAATTCTTCAACAACTTCAAACACATCCCCATCAAGCACTACCTCAACCAACACTGGGTCTTCTTCTTTCTCTACCACCATGTACTTTGGCTTGGTAGAATTAATGGCTAACTATCCTCGCCGTCTCCCTCTTCAGTGGGACAAACGCCTCCACTACTGCTCTGCGATCGATTCCAATAAGGTCGATGTTGTCCAAAGCCCAAAGCATATGACCTCGTGTGATGATGTGCCGTTCCTCTGCACGCAGAATCTCCTAATAACGCCTTCGAGTGCAATGCTAATAATAAAGTGCACCACCTTACTTCAATCAGTCACAAACGGGGTTGACACTTCATCGCAAACCGAATCCTTGATTTCGAGCCATCCAGCGTTGCACGTATCGTTTGATCAGTTTCGCCGGAAAACCATGTTCGGACATTATCTGCCACAGCTCAGTTCTTTGAACTGACAGCCTGCTTTGAAATCAATGAATGGTGGTACTGCAAGTTGTACTCCGAATTTATCAAGGATATCCACCGAGGCTAAATATCTGATCCATCGTTGATCGGCCTCAAGAAAACGCCTGGTATTCGCCGACGAAGGACTCCTCAAGCGTCACAGTCTGTTAAACAGGATCGCTACAGGATTTTGTACGCCGAAGGGTGATCCCTCTCAATTGGTCCAGCGTTGGTGGTTTCACAGCTTGACCGTCGCCGACTATGTCCATCCTGCTCTACCTTCATTTTCAACGTTCAACAAATCTTCAAAATGCTCCTTCCACCTGGCTACCATAGTCTTTTCTCTCAGCGAATTCCCTCTTTATTGCACATGGGGTCTCTGAGTCAGCGCCGCGCGCCATTAAACAGTTGTGTAATTATTTCCACTGACTTTGCTTTATTCATTTTATTTACGGTTTGAATACGATCACTTTTGAAAGATTTCTAGTTAGCGCGAACAAGTGACACAAAAGTGATTTGTTTTCGATTTTTGTTGTTAATTCAAAGCCTACATCACTTTTAATTGGCAAAACACATGTATTATGAACAGGACAAGATAAATTATTCATAAATTAATTAAATTGAACCACCTTTAATTTTTGATTTTCCTGAGATAGATGTTCGGTCCCCACGGTAGGTGTCATGAAAATAAACATAAACAAAACATTACAAATTTAGCATAGGTTACCTTTGACCACTGGAAAAATATTCATTGGAGCACATCAATTTTTCTGTTTCAAATTTGCACAATCGTTGTATTATCTATTGATTAATACTATCCGGAACTGAATGATTCAACAAAAGATATTTGAATAAAGATTGTCGCTGTCGTCGCTGTCCGGGCATCTTTGCTGGCGAAAATAGGGGGTGCTAAATGGGTCAATGAAAGAAAAATACCATTTACAGTTCGAACCCCATGAATGGACCGCAGAACAAAGGGAACTGAAGCAACAATCCTAATCTTGTAACTAAAATCTTTGATTCAACTGATTGCCGCAGTTAGAAATAAAAAATCTTTGTCCCAAATCCAAGAATATAAAAACGTAGCAAATCGATGCAAAATAGAAAATAAAAGTTAATTGGTTTTATATAATTAGATGACTGAACAAACCAAAACACATTTGTTTTTTTTCCTCTTGATAGTCGTATTTGATAAACAATGAAACATGACTTTACAGTTACAGAGATAATTTTATGATCCAACTCATTACCGACCTTTAGCTGTTTAGAATTTGGTGAATTACCAAAAGTCAGTATATTTTTCCAGTGTGCAAAAGTAAATAGAGGGCAATTGATCCGATGGTTGTGGGTACCAATAGATGCGAGATCCACGTTATGTCAAATCTACGAATTAATCGTGGTCTACATGATATACCGTTTGCTTGACATATCAACACTATTCAAAGAGAAACAGCCACAGGTTCATCCAAAATAGGTAATTATCATTAAAACACTTTATTACTGTCTTTACCAATAGTTGCGGTAGTGCTCCTTTAGTTGCGAGTCCCAAAGAAAACAATGGGATTCGCAACTATAGAAACTAAATTAAAAAACACCGCAACTATTGGAACACTACCAATAATTGGTGGTTAATTTTGAAACACAATTATGAATACTGTTCGATGGTTTCCCTGCAAGAAAAATAAGTTCCATACTGGATACACCCACAAGGTAAGAAACAAAATATGTATCCGTTTTAGAGCTAAAACAGTGAAGGGAAGTGCTTAGTTCTTCCACTATTGGGTCTATAATGTAAAAAATAATATTATTTGTACGTTGGTTTAGAATTATCCACAAATTTTCAATTATTGTTGAGATTTTGGCATTGTACAATTCTTAAGGTTTAATACAAGAAATGTAATCTTTATAGATGTTGTATTAAAATATACAAATTGTAAGATTTCACTATTACTCTAAAATCTTCATACTGCCAAAAATATCTATATGATATATATGTCGCCGTTATTTTTAATTGTTCCACCTAATATAATCGATATATACACACATAAATTAAATAATTGTTAATACGAGACACATAAAGTTTATTTGGAATATATTTTATTAGTAGCTCGCGTGGAGAATGGTTATGTGTGGCTAATATACATCATAAGTTAAATCTATGGATTTTCTAATAAATATTGGATTTTTGTAGTAGTAAATTGTATATTATAAATTTTATACGGTTTCTAAGGTTCTTATGCAGAACTGTATTAAAATCTCCATCCTTTGGTTGAGAGTTCCATTCTTCAAATGTATAATCAAAATAGTTAAAATATACGAAATAGATGTGTGTCTATCTGTTCATGTGTTGAGCTTCTACTGTTTTAGACTTCGAGTTCTAGTATCAATGTCGATCTGGATTAGAACATTAATATATATATATGAATGTTTTCTTACCTATATCAACAAAAAAACAGCAAATCAAAAGACAATGGGCATAAGTATAATATCCAAGAAATATATTTCTACTCAAGTATGAAGAACATGAAATTTAACTCTTCTGCCCATCCACGTCAATGCAGTGAGGCCCTGAGACGGTGGACAAATATCTTATTGGACCTGTACAGCTTCGGTTTCGCAGCTGAACTGGTGGTGGTTGTCTCGAACGTGTCAATCAAACTGTCATCGCTACCTCCGAGCTTGAACTATCCTACTTTATGCCAATCATCGCCACGATTAGATCTCACCTGTTGATAAAGTTCCCATCTGTGCGATGCGGGAGAAAAGGAAGGGCCTCTAATGGGGCCGGTGCTAATTGAGAGTGGATTTTTGACGGTGCGGGCACCGTCTGTCCACCGACGTTGGAAATTATATTCTTTGTCGCCGAATCGGCGATTAGATGAATCGATGACATATATAGACACGCTCGTCCTCACTTTCCCTTTGAAAGTAACCACTTATTTTGGGTCTTTTAGATGAACCTATTAGGAACATGGAACAAATTAACGTCTATAAAACAACGTGTCATGGGTCGGAAACCGTTACACGTTCCTAAAGCTAAATACACTATGATTATTGCGTGAAAACTGTAATTGTAGTTTATAAGAAAATTATTGTTTCTTTGTATAATGTTGTCATAAGAGTTAGTATTGTCCATTTGTTCCACCTGTTGAAGTCAAAATAATATATGTAAGTTACAATCAGAGTATAGATCAAATGGGATACTAAATCGTTTTATATTTTCTCCATCCATTTTTATCCAAAACTTGCAAATTTGTCAATTTTGTCGATTATTATCATCCAGATTCCAGTAAAAAGCGATTTTAACATGTTTTCAGATTTTCATCAAATACTACGTGTTTTATAGCAGCTGTAATTCACTTTCTCCCAATGCATCACATAAATTCATCACATGTTCTTTGGCAACGGCAGAGAAAAACTTGACCATCAGCTAGTTGGCTATGTACAGTGCGACAGGCGAGCACATCCTGATTTGACAAGAATGTTAAGTGGGTTCTATCGCCGCCAAACGAGCAACATTATTCGAAAATGCATTTAGAAGAATGACAATGCAGTGCAGTATGTGGTGCGATACCTATCGCACCGGAAGGATTTCGATTAATGCCAGCTCGTTTATCATGTGGGCCTTTTGTTTTCGCACAAATCTTGAGGGGTTTGTGTGGCTTTTGTCGTCTCGAATCCACAGCAGCGAACCGAAACTATTGAAAGCACGTTCGGTGCACTCTTTACATTGCTGGTTGGTCCATGAACCGGAAATTGTTCTTAAAACGGACAAATATTTCCCATTTGGTGTATGCTCTTGAAATTGTGACTGAAAAACCAGTCAGTTGTGACTAATATACTTAATCTTATCACATGATAGGCTGAATGTGATTAATACTCCTTGTTAGCTCAATACGGGCTGGTTGCGAGAACTGTTATTTCAAAAATTGAAAATATGTATGAATAGCTGATTATTTCACGAAACATATCTTCTATCTTCAATCTATTGAACCTTGTTCTCTAGAATGTATTAACGTATGAACGTATTGAATTGAACATAGAAGATACTCTTGTTGTCATATGTTGCTAATGCAAAGTAAAAGTTTTGTATGACATCTCTTGAAAGAAAACATATAGGTGTCCTACAAATTGTATTACTTTTACTGAATTTACTGAATTGTGTTTGTTGATTTGTCCATTTTGATTGAATTTGGAAAATTCGATTTTTCTGCTAAGAAAGCGTTCTAAAGAAAGAAAAATTTATAATTATAAGAAATGCACGTTCAAATTTGGAACGATATTATCATAATTTTATAGAATTCCGTTTAAATTCACACAAGTAATACACTCATCTCATTAATCAAAGTGTTCGTAAAATACTTTCTCATTCTATTGTCGGTTTGAGTTTTATATTTTTTATATTTCATTTGACAATTTCATTTCATGATACAAACGAACGTTGCCGCCATGATATAATAATGCGAAAGATCTACGCTGTGTAGGTGTGCAAAAACCAGTCAGTTGAGTAGATCCTTGACAATCTCCATATTGAGATTGATTGCTTTGCCATGTGGATCCAAAGTAATTGTCTTGGAGTCACGCCAATATACATTAATTAAAGTTGTTGGTTTGCATCATGGGGTGCAGTATATTTTTCAATGATACCATAATATCCCGTGAAAATAGATGAGTCAGCATTATAGATCAAGAAAATTTGTTGAAATTTCCTGAGCAAAATAGGAATAACCGAAGACATGGTTACTAGAGGAGTTAATGGTGCAGAAAATTGAATCAAATCGAAGATGCAATCAATTCATCTATTTCCTTACTTTCTCAGGCCACATGGACATGACTACAGATAAAACAAATGAAGAGTAAGGTCGTAATTTACAATCAAACCGTGTTTCACCTTCAAGGTTTGTCCATTGCAAATCCACCAATCAAGCGAGCTGTAACGGCCTGAGTGCTAGCCGATTGCGTTTTAGATTTTTCTCCATATGCCATCAGATCGATCGCCGTTTGATGAGCTGTTAAAATGCAAATGTAGAAATCTTGTTTACCTAGTTTAAACTTGTTGTTGCTGTTGTTGTTGTGCTCCTACATGGTCAATCTCAAAAGAAACCGCATCAAACTCAAAAACAATAGTTCACATTGTACGTGTGCTTGCATGGAAACTCATTTCTATCTAATGATTCTATCGTATTATAGTTAGCACATCGTCATCCCCTGTATCGGTAACAGTAAGGGTCTGTCCTTGGACTATGAGTGATCCAATTTATTGGGGCAGGTACTTCCCATATGCATAATTGTTATAATTAAAATTAAATTTGATTGGCGGAAATCATTTTAGTTCAGCTGTTCACGCATTAATTTCTGCTAAATTCAAATAAAATCAGAGACCCTCACATTTAGTACTCTGACGAAGACGTACGCCACCCTAATGCGACGCTGTATCCTTGGATGAGTGTTGTGTTGTACCGCTTTTAAGCTAATCGTTCTGTCCGTTTGTACACCGTCTCGCTGTGCATCTTTATTAATATTTATTACTTTTAATTACAAACCGCACACAGCACCCGGAGGCGGGTCGTCGCATGGTGGTCGTGTCCTGTTGACAAAGGGCACTAATCAAAGCTCTCTAGACGCCGCACCACGTACGCAGCGTCTCGGACCACCGTGCGCTGCGTATCGGGGAGGCTGTGTGACCGTTGGTGCCTCGGGTGTTGTTATTTGTCGGCGCATGCTCACAGAAACGTGGTGGTGCGGTTTGCGGTTGAAACTAGTTGCATTGTGTTTTAACTTTAATCAAACGACCTATATGAATTTTAAACCATCCGGATTGCTCATCACCTGTTGAGGAAGTGATCATTGAACAAATGTTCCCTATGATTTTTTTCATTAATTTCTATAAAGATATTGACCAAACTCATTCAAACACTCAAAAATGTTTAAGAACTCTTTAGATAATCCCACAAAAATTCACAGAATTCCATCAGGAAGAATATATCGGAGCAGCTCCTTGAGAATTTTCGAACTTTCTACAAATTTACGTACTTTAACAGATAGAAATTTGGTAATTTTTGAAAAAATCGGTGATCTGAGTACTGATGTTTCATTTTCGAAATTTACTCAGAAACTGTAAATAAAACAACTGTTTTGTGATTTTTTTAATAATTTACAGAAAACTGGAAAATATACCGATGAAAATGTAGAAGAGCTGTCCTATTTCGGTACTAAGCTGAAATATCGGTAAACACAAACAAGTTCTAAACGTGGTGGATTAACTCAGCCAATTTTTTACATCGTTTCCATTCTTTTGCAGTTTCAATTCCATGAAAAACAGGGAATCGAATGACCTCAAGGAGGAACTTCCATAGTTTCTGGTGGAACCTTCGGAAAGTTTCTGTAGAGACTTTCTGAAGAATTTAGGAACTTCTAAAGAAAATCAGGGACAAACTTACGGAGAATTTTCTGGAGGAACTGCCGAGCAATTCTTTGACGAACTTCAGGAGAAATTTCTGGACGAACTCGACAAAATTCTTGAAGAAACCCCTGAATAATTGCTGCAGGAATTTGGATTGAATTTGTTGTATGTATAATCTTTATTAGAGTGTATCATCCCTCACATATACATCGACTCCTCTCTAATTTTCATGTGAATAAAGCTATTAGTAAGAACAGACTGACAAGCCTTATCACTTCGAACCATAAACTTCTGACACCATGTTACGTTAAAAAGTTTTCATTATAATTTAAAAAAACGTTTGGAATCGTCAGGTATTAGAAAACTCGAGATCGCCAAGTAACGTAAAAGAAGTCTTCGGTTACGTATCGAATCGAAATGGAGCAGCCAACTAGATTGCTGGAACATCAAACTCAACTTTTGAAAGGCTCACAGCAGCAAGATAGAGGGGATGCCAGTATCTCAAAATGTCGCTACATTTTCTCTCGAAGAGACATGGACGAAAATTTATCTTTTTGAAGACAATTGGAAGAACTATACCAGTGCATGGACGACTCACAGCCACGGAAAATGCAAAAAGGCTTTCTCTTGTCAGTTGTTGGAACGGAAGTTCAAAACGTTTGACCTGACAGCAGCAGACAGAATATCGCGATACCGTTCGGCGGCAGCTTAAAGTGACGTCTGGAATATAATTGTAAGATGGATGGATTCTTCACATCCAGCCAGACCGGCGAAATTTGGATTACGACGCCTTGAAGACTTTAGAAAGCCAAATTTGAATTATGAAGCTGAAATGATCACCTACAAGCAGTCACATCAATAGTGGCCACATCTGAGATCTAAATGTCTCACTGTAACTGGACTTACACAAAGACTATCGATATTGTCGTGTAGAGAAATCCAAGCACACGTTCTAACGCTTTCGATGGACAAAATTCCGGAGTAAACAAGGTGAAAGCCTCGTCGTCAAAATCTCGTCTGGTTTTGTGGCGACGCAACTTTACAAAAGGCTCAGTCCAGCATACGGAAAGAATCACTTCGAAAAGTTTGTCGGAAGACGGCAAGCACGTCGAAACAATCGTGTACGCGAGTCAAGAAAATCACAGAAGACACCTCGAATGACAGCGATTCGGATAGAGGTGCAGTGAGCGGTCGGAGGATTCTGAAATCGAAAGGAGATTGGCAAGATTTTGACATTCGAAGAAGGGAGGACATGTTTTGGCGGAGTGTTCCTGAAGTTTGGCATGAAGAAAGTGAAGCGGTTGAATCGATGCCCACCAGCCTGATAGGTTGCGATTGGTTATAAATTGACCGGAGAACCAGATCCAGAGTTGAAGCCGTCAACCTAAAATTCAAGCATTCGAAGCGGCATAATCAATGTCTTGGGTCAATCGGCTGCAGGTGCCAAACGAAATATCTTCTTGTACTACAAGTCGTTGACGTCAGCCACGGGCCACTTTTGTCCTGAAAGTCTGCACGACGTCCGGTTTGATTGTTTTGTAACACTGCTCAGCATGATCCTCTCGAAGCAAAGCCGGAAGAAAGTGATCAAAATTCTGCGAAGATATATCGCATCGAAGCAGAAAACTATCGAACAGTTCAGCGAAGTTTTCTGTGGATATGGTAAAATGGGGAAGTGAGCTTGGAGATCGAGCAGTGTTCCCTAGTACCCAACCTGACGAATCCTGATCATTGCGACCAAAGTTGAAGGCAGAAGTTAGACCAGTTGCTAAAGGACGCATCTTACGAGAGGATGCACTGAATGGGCGAGTAATATTCTTAAAGCGTGGATCTGGAATTCGAATCCATCCATATGCCTTTTATACCTGAAGAAGCTTTGAAAAGACCCAACCTTCAATTTGTTACTTTGGATGAAATTTTACCGGACGGTCAGCGAAAGTCTTTTCAACCGATGCACGAAAAGGTTTTGCACGTTGTGCTAAGATGAGCCAAGACTAACATCGTTTTGACCCCTCGTTACCGCTGTCGGTGACTTTCTTTCGGTTTATCATCAGCCCCTGAAATATTCCAGTCAAAGCTGCGGAGAGATTATCCATGTCTCGAAGGTATCGAATGTTTACGGATGACGTTCTGATTTTTGCAGAGGTTCAACAATGAAGAAGCTTCGTGATCATAATTCTAATTTAGGCATCTGCTGCAGACTGAAGCCAACCACGTGAAACTCAATAAAACAAAACTTAAACTCTGTGAGACGTCCGTAGATGTATGGGCGGCATGTTCTCACTGCCGAAAGATTGAACCGATTATACAAAGGTTTCTCTATTGAACACTCCGGTACCAGTCAGGAAGGAATTTCATCGATTCATTGGATGGTCACGTACCTCACAGATTCACCTAACTAGTGCCAGCTTTTTCAACCCATTATAATCCCCAATGCACTGCATCGTTCCATGATTGAGAAAGTCCATAGTCACAACGTTATTGAATCGATTCTGAAACTCCTGGGAAAACATGTTTTGGGGGAGGCGAAAATTAGGGATGTTGTAAGCACTATTTGTGCCAAATTTTCTCGAGTCAGCAAAACCTCCTGTGAAGAATCACGCAATTCAATATATCCATAGCAAACTATGTCGATGGATGTATTCGTTCAACCTATGGCGGCAAGAAGCATCAATTTCTAGTAACCGTAGATCATTATTCAGATTACATTGAACTTGATCTACTGAAAGACATGACAGCCAAAAGCCTCTTGAAAGCTCAAAGGAATTTCACCTATGGAATCCTCCGATCGTCAACACAGAAACAGGTAAATTTTTAACGAAAAGATGAAGGATTTGTCTTAAAATAAGACTTCAGCACGACGTCTTCTCCTAATCACCAGCAAGGTAATGAGTAGCTGAATCAGCGGTAAAAATCGAAACGATTGCTACAAAAAGCAGAGAAACCGGGCAGGACATTTGGTATGTTTTGCTCACTGGAGCAAAACAAAAGGAATAAATATTATTGATAGGAAATCTCGATTTACCCACTGCAAACTGGTTCACCAGTTTATGTTCAGCTCATCCGAAAACAACAAATTCTGGACTCAACAATCAAGTGAGAAACTGAATGATCGCTCCTATGTGGTGGATGTGATGGTTCAAACTACAGGAGGGGCCTAGTAAACATAAAACCGCGTAAAGAACCAGCACCAAGCCCTATCGAAACAACTTCAGGGCGTAGTGACAATATCACTACCAATAACTGGGTTGACCGAACAACTGAATCTCAATCTGAACAGTTGGAACCACCTATTTGGAAAAATACTGACAGCACAAACAGAACAACACCGTCAGTGACAGCAGTGAATACTCCCGCTGCCACAACAGCTGATTCGATGACTTTGTGACGAGTAACAGTCGCATCTACACCACACCATGGATTTAAGGTGACACGGAAGCACAAACAATCATCAAATCGTCATCATTTCATCTTCAATGCAATTTTTTTATACAACAAATGAATTCGTAAAGAATCCCGGTGTGCTTACCGCAATCTACAGTCCTCTCAAATTGAGCACAGTATGGATTATATTACATTAAAAATTTCAAAGGAAATTAAATGGTTAGCTCGTTGTTTTAATGCATTTCAATATTCATCCTTTCAATGTATGCGTACATAAAATTGTTTTTCTCTAAAGTTCATTTGTGAAAATAATCTCAAAATACGCCTATTAGATGTAAAAATTGAGCGTACAGCTAATGTTTTTCTATAAAATTTCTTATTATAACAGGTTAATGTATTTTAATATTGTTTTTCATGATTATATTTATAATAATAAACATCCGCTACTTTAACATTCAATGTTTTGAAATTAAACCATGTTTTGGTCAAAATGGCAACAAGTGAGGGTAAGAACATTGCTATTTAACAAATCAATGCTCGGGCAAAATAAATGCTTTAATTTGTATGTTTCACCGCATCATTCTTATATATGAGATAATGGAAATCGAGCAGACTGATAAATTTGTCAAAATTCAGTCGATGAAAATGATGAAAAATTGTAACATACGAAAACGACAAATGTTAGGAATGACATAATTCAAATTTAGTATGTTTTAACATAAATTTGTTTTAAAGCTCGATTATTGTCTCAGGTCTATCATTGAGAGCAATTTTGAATCCAATCATTCACAGTCAAATTCTAAAAGTACAAGGTGCATGAAAGGTACCGAACATAAACAACTTTTCATTCCTAGAGCACTTCTGATTGAATATTGAAAGATAGCAAAATCAATTTTCATAATCAAATTTGGATTGACTCACGTCTGTTACCATAAGGGATACAATTGGATGATTTCCATGTGCGAGTAAAAATACTTTTTTAAGAGTTCGGCAGCTTATTTAATGATATTTTGGAGAATTTAAATGATTCAACCATTTTGTTCCTGAGTGGCTGAGTCTTCAAATATAAAATGACATCTTATAATGTATCTGTGTGCTGCTCTTTTATTAATATTTTATTAATGAGTGTCCTGAGCTTAGCTACATATACATCGACTTTTAAAAAATAGTTAATTTGAATTATAGTTCCCAACATGTGTCGTTTTCTTTGTATGTTTACATCTGTTTTCATCATTTACCGACTGAATTTTCCCAATTTATCGTATGTCTCGCTCGATTTCGATAATCTATCATATATAAGACACGATCCGGAGATTCATCTTAAAGCATCTATTTTAGCATTGAATTGTAAAAAGCATTGTTTATACATCTTACTTGTTCACCATTTTGATTAAACATGTTCAATTTCAAAACATTGAATTTTAATAGCGGATTTTATTATTATAAATATAATCATGAAAAACAATATTAAAATACATTAATCGTGTTTATAATAAGAAATTTTATAGAAAACATTATTCTGTACGCTCAATTTTGTCATCTGGCAATACATTTTTGAGATTATTTTAATAAATAATTTATGAAAAAACAATGCAGATTCATCAATTGACTCATTTACAGGTTACTCAAACAACTGAAAGAAAATACGCCGCTCAAAGTTGCAGGTGGCATAGTACTGAAAGAGACAAAGAGGAAAAAAAATAAAGCAAAACAGACCACAGATGAGCGAACAGACAAAACGTGACAAAAATTACCAAGCAAATATAAAGACTTTGAAATGAAAAAATATTATTAAGAAAGAGGGATGTTGTTTGATAATCTTTTATTAGAGTGTATCATCCCTCACAGCCCACCTTGACTCCTCTCTATACATCAGTTGAATAGAGCTTTAAAGAAGACAGACTGGAATAAAGTGAGTCGGAAAAAAGCATTCGTATTTTGGTTACATTGGATTCACGATAAAATAATGAATAAACAAAACTATTTTCAAATGAATAATAAAAAATAATAACGTATTTGAAATACAATCGTAGAGAATTTAGACCAGCATACTAAGCTAATGAGAAGCATTTGAAATTCAATCTCAATGGCTGACAGGAATTCTATATTGTTGGAATGAAAATAAACGATGTTCATTCAGTGTTCATTTCTTGGAGCGTAAGCACGCTTTCCAATTTGAGTTGAAGACATACCGCTGATTGAAGAGCGAGGATTTGAAGGTTAGTTGACGCGTCGTTGCTCCTCCTGGGTAAGAAACTATAGTCTATAGACTGATGGATGTGCGAAAAAATGGCAAAAAATAAGGTAAGCCATAATATGAGGCAAAAGAAAATGATAAGCCTCAGAGAAGCAAAATAACAAAACAAATAGATGACTAAAATGTAGACCATCAGAAGAAAATAGTAAGCCTCAAACAAAACGGAATGGCAAAAAATAAAGATAAGCCATTATAGGCAAAGAAAGATGAGCCTGAGATGGAAAGACAAAATGGCAAAAATAATGGTAAGCCAGAAAAATGAAAATCATGACGCAACTTGGCAAAAAAATGAAGCAAATCTCCTCGTAAAGACAATGAAGTAATTCAGATTTGGGCAATTTTGAAAATCAATTTAAAAACAAGTGGTATGTGTACGACGATGAAAAGAGTAATGAGCATTCAAAAATATTGGTCTTAGGTTGACGTTTTGAACCTGACAGAAAAATAATCGTTGGATTACAAAGTGGATGGTCGCAACAAATTCAGATTACTGTTTGATGTGATTCTACAACTTACGGTGGCGAATGTTAATGATCAACGTGTATTCTCGTTGTATCTGTTGGCAAAGTTGATTTTTCCAGTGAAGGTACAACTTTCGAATTCGAACACTGGGCAAGAGTATAAGTAACTACCCGTATGGTAAGATGTCACGATTTGGGATTGCCATCTTGTGCAAAGATGTATGGGTGGTAAAACCATTATGATGAAAGCCAGTTATGTTTGGAATTCAACCACTATACATATTCATTATGTTGGATATCTCGTAATCAGGAGATTTAGAAAGTCCATTTTGATAAAGACCAGTTTAGTTTGTATTTAACAAATTGATACACCCAAGCCGTGGGGAATTTATGAGTTGTTGAGAGTGCGATATGGCGCAAAATGGAAACAAAACCATCGTTTGCGTCAACGCGTTCTGAGTGTGGAACGTTTGTGCGTGAATGCTCCCAGAGAGCTGCTTTAGTCACTCATCATAACCGCACAGCAGGTTAGCAGCAGCAGCAACTTAGGGTAAGACGGACGACCCTGTGGGTGCCGCCTGGAGTGGTCGCGGGGATTGCTTGATGGGAACACATTCTCACAATAAGTGACATTACGCCTCGTCTACTCTGCATTTACCCAGCGCCACAACTGGGGGACTAACTCAGGGCGAAATTCTGTGTGCAGAGAAACAACTCCACAGCAGCGAAACGATTTATGCTGTATTATTTATGTATTAAGAGTATACAACGATGGTGTGGACCGTCGAGCAGCATCTATTTGAGCCGCAGATGAATTTGTCTCACATTAGAACAATTTAGAGCCAAAGTACGGTCCCCCACATGCGAGCTAACCTAATGAACTCGAATATGTGTGTAGAGCATAGTCCAGTTTTGTGCAGTCGGTTACTGTACTGGCGAAATATGTATCGCCAAGACGACAGTCTCTTCGCATTCATAAATGTGTACGTACGAGAAGAGATTCGATTTATTGCTCTTTGTTGTGGAAAATTTAACACTGCTGGTTGCCAACCGAAGCCCCATGCATGCCCGCTTCGGTACTGGACTAGGAGAAGCACTTTTGCCTGGCAATCCGACCGCTGCTGGGGTCTTGTTATTTGCCATCCGTTCTAATGCGAGCGTGCACTGAAGGACGACCCACGAGGGCCCGGCTCCGTAGATGGCTTGACTCAATCTGGGTCCCATCGGGAGGGTGAGGATTCAGCTTTCCAGAACTGATGGTGTCGCCTTCTGCTCATATTATAACGATATGAAGGAACGATGGCAGCAAATTATACTTGCTGATGTGCAAATGTACCACGCTGTGTATGGGTCTATCGTTGCTGATTGTGTGTTCTAAGGAGGCTCTAAATCAGTAGATGAACTGGAAAATATTTGTTGATTTATGGTGGGACTCTCGAGTGGGATTATTGTTTCGGGGAAAATAGAAAGCTGATAAGGAAGTCATAAGTTGAGCACTTATCATAATGTGTAATAAGAAGGAAGCGCTCTATTCATCCGATGATGCGTATCTGGCAATAACGAGCTGTAATAAGTGTTTATCCAACAGGCGTTCATTGCGGCAAAAAATTATTTTGGATTCCGAATGATGCGCAGCAGAAATGTTTACCTCAAGGGTATGATAATCAATACTCACAAAAATAAGGTCAAACTGTGTATGGTGTCATTAAATATGTAATAAAAGAAAAATTAAATAATTACACATATCATCATTAGGACATCAGTCTAATAGTGAAACTAAGTGAATTTTAAAAGCTTTTGAAACGTTCAAAAACAGGCCATAAGTAAGACTAGTGATTTGGTTTCATGTTCCACGGGATAATGGCTTATTATTGCGTGACTTAGCAAGTACCCGTGATGAAATCTAAGAAAAAATCACCCAAGTGTTATAAACTACAAAAATAATAAACACTTTGTCTAAGCCGAATGTGACTAAACAGGATAAAAACCAAAGAAATCGATTAATCTAACTCGGAAAGATAATCAACCAAATCGCTGTTAAGAAGGGATACTTGTTGTTAATATTTCTATGCAGACGTAAAAATATTAAATTTTAAAACATGTTTTAAAAAATCAAATTGATATTTTGTTCAATTTATTTAGCAATGAGAGCATTATTGAACTGGCAAACTAGCTATTGTCACGATAAGAGTTAACCTTTTAATTTAACCTTCAATATTTAAACGTACGATCCACGCTTTCACATAATCACTAAAACATCATAATTTCTGCATTTCTCAACCGATTGTGACAATCAGCCCCTCAAAACAATCCTCAGATCTCTAGATTCTGGAAATGGGATAATATTTTGAATTGGCCACTTTGTTCCAGAAATATTCCGCATGTACATATTGGGGTATGTTTTTTGTGGGGAATGGCCGTTTGGTCGAAGGCCACAAGGCCGAATATACCATTTGGCCGAACAGACCATTAGGCCGAAAGGGTCATTTGGCCGAAAGAGTCATTTGGTCGAAGGGTCATTTGGCCCAAAAGGGTCATTTTGTTAAGAAAATTATTTTGAGCTTTTTAGTGGAATGTCGAGTCAAGTACGAGACACTGAGGACGGCCGAACTGTTGAGGTCGAAATACGTATCAGTTAAGTTACAATCAAGTGGTGGAATTAAATGGGATGCACAATAGGACAGCCCCATATAAAGGTGTGACCAAAACTACCAAAAGGCCAATTTTCGATTTGGGTGAGTAAAATGTGATGAATACACAGCTTATAACCTATATTTCTATAATCAGTACGGTTTTTATTTTTGAGATTTTTCAGAGAAGGGTGGGGGGCGTTCAAACTAGCCCCTCCTAGAAATGATATTTTTACGTTTTTTGGGAAAACGGACAGCTTTGCCATGTTTTTGTCTCAAAAGTAACATATTTATATATCGTTACAAAGCTCTTGAACAGATCTATGCAATTGGCTTGATAATGTAATAATAGCTCCGTCCAGAATTTAGTTTTTAGTAGTTTTGGAAAAGCATATTTTACGCAATATTTAACGAACAAAACAGTTTGGTACCCCGCAATACCCCGCAGTTAAACATCATGCACTACACTATTGAACTCTTAAGCTTTGAGGACCATGAATAAAATTCTGCCCAATCTCACCATTTTGTAAGATTCATGAATTTTAAAAGTTGCCCAGTTGTTTTGTAGAATATGACAAAAATCGATACTATGCCGAAAAATGGCCTTTTTCTTTTCTATCTATGTTTTATGATGAATACCACTGTTTATTGCAGGATTCATAATTTTGGCCAAAAAACCTCCTTTTTTTCCTATTGTGGGATGGTACAAACTTGTCTTATGGCAAGCCAAAAGGGTCATTTGGCCGAAAGGGTCATTTGGGCCACAGGGTCATTTGGTCGAAAGGGTCATTTGGACGAATAGGTCATTTCAAAAGTGATACGTCTCACTACTCACTTCGCGCTTCTCACTTTTTACATTGAGAGGTAAGAAATTAGGAGAGAGAAGTGTGACGTTTCACTACTCACTTCTCATTTCTCACTGCTCAATGTAAAATGTGAATACTGAGAATTGAGGAGTGAAACGTCTCCCTACTCACTTTTCACATCTATCTACAGCCAGCGATCTACAGCCACGACACAAGCTTTTTCGTCACTCCAAGCTTGCATAGGTATTCAACCATGTCCATAACATATACCAGCAGATCAAGAGACATGGTGACTGGTTTTGCGATATCCTGGGTCATCCAAACTGTCCTTGAGTAGGGGAAGGTGGGTAGACTTGATCCCCGGGGAGACTTGATCACCATCTGTTTTATCGAGAACTAAAGTAGTTTTGTTCTAGCGTATTTTTTAGTATAGATCCTCTAGACAATTGACCTTTATGTGGTGAGTTATTTTTTGGATTGACAACCTTATTAATTCTGTTTTGACCTTCCTAAAGATTATTTAATTGGCCAAGCAAAGTTTGAACAACTTTTCATAACAATGACCAAATGCTTTCGTTTTTTCACAGCACAAAGCCATAAATATGCTTAATGATCTGTACTGATGAAAATGTTAACATTCCATCAAAGTTTTAGGATATTTGGAGTTGAAGTTATTGCCTCAATATGGGGACACTTGATCCCCCATTAGTCACCCATTCAAAAATTTGGCGAAAAAATTCAAAAAAATATAAATCTATTCTCAGGCTTCTAATTTTTTGTAGATTTGACAGATTTGATGAAAGGTTGTCAGGATTAAATAAAATTATGTATTGTGTAGATATCATAAAAAGGGGATCAAGTCTCCCCAAATTTTAAAATTACATGTGCTGTCAAATTCAATAACAAAAATCGTTCACGTATACGCACAGCAATTCGAAAATTCCGCGTAATTTGAAGGAAAAATATTTAAAAAATCTGAGGGCACCTTTCTAATTTTTTCAAAGCAAGTTGTTGGAGAGGGATCAATTTCCCCCGAATATTTTGAAAGTCGATTTTTAACAGCACTCCAAAAAATCGATTGTGTATCAATAACAACAATAATTTAAGGACTGTCATACATCGGGAAAGTTAAATACTATATTTCTTAGAGAGTCTGTGTGAAAGTCGCGTATGTTTATTTATTTTTGGCTGTGATACATTGGAAATCAGAAAAGGGGATCAAGTCTACCCAGTCTCCCCTACACAACTTGCGATCTACAGCCACGACACTTGCTTTTTTCGTCAAATCAAACTTGGATATGCATTCAACCATATCCATAACATATTCTTGAAGATCAAGAGACATGGTGAGATGGTTTTGGGATATTCTGGGTCATCCGAACTATCCTTGAGTCCAGAACTTGCGATCTACAGCCACGAAACAAGTTTTTTTCGTCACTCCAGTTTTGGATATGCATTTAACCATGTCCACAACATATTCCAGAAGATCAAGAGACATGGTGAGATGGTTTCAAAATATTCTCGGTCATCCAAACCGTCCTTGAGTCAACAACTTGCGATCTACAGCCACGACACTTGCTTTTTTTCGTCAAATCAAGCTTGGATATGCATTCAACCATATCCATAACATATTCCTGAAGATCAAGATACATGGTGAGATGGTTTTGGGATATCTTGGGTCATCTGAACTAACCTTGAGTCCAGAACTTGCGATCTACAGCCACGACACAAGCTTTTTGCGTCACTCCAAGCCTGGCTATGTATTCAATCATGTCCATAAGCTATTTCTGAAGATCAAGAGACATGGTGAGATGGTTTCAAGATATTCTCGGTCATCCAAACCGTCTTTGAGTCCACAACTTGCGATCTACAGACACGACACTTGCTTTTCGGTTGTAGTCAAAAGCTATTGTCACAAATAATGATCGCACGTCACGAACACAAGTTTGGATTACTCAGAATATCTTAGATCAATCTATAGGTTTTTTTTCTTCCAATAGATGTGATGAATAGAGTTAAAAGCAAATCAAGACATTGAATGGCAAAAACCGCTAGTTTGCAAGTTTAAGAACATAGATTCTGTGCTACAAGACAGTTTGGATGACCTATAATTTTCCAAGTATCGCATTTTTGAGCCGGGAGATCTCCTAGAAGCTGTAATTGGTATAACTGAATGCACATTGAAGCTTTGAGGACTGATTACGATATCTTTTGTCCTCCCAGGAGCTGTAATGAATACAACTGAATACATAGTGCAGCTTTGAGGACTAAAAAAAACTTTCTTGCAGCTGTAGATCTCAAGTCTTGAACTCAAGGACAGTTTGAATGACCCAAAATATACGATATCTGTTGCCCTCCCAGGAGCTGTAACGGATACAACTGAATGCACATTGAAGCTTTGAGAACTGAAAAAAAGGCTTTATTGTAGCTGTAGATCTCAAGTCCCGTTCTCAAGGACAGTTTGGATGGCCCAGAATATCTCAAAACTATCTGTTTCGTCCAGGGTGGGACGACCCTACGTTGTGTACTTTTAAAGTGGTGATACTCCGGGCGACGAATGAAGGAAACTACTTCTTCAACTGAACTTCTGATTTATTGCCTCCCTGTCTCTCGGAGCCTACTCGGAGCTCGTGCCTACTCGGAGGTTACTATTGCGAACACTGTACAAGACATTCAATTCAGAGTCGCCTTTTATAGGCGACTCTTAGTACGGAAACAATATACACATTATTGGGGACGTGCGCACAAACATTCAAATTTAAGACTAATAAGATTAACTACGCGCCAAATTGCCAACCGAACTCTGCAACGCGTTTGGGCTACTGGCGCGAAACACAAAACTAATCAAACGAATGAATAGAAGCTACGCACGCTGCTCTTCTTTGTGCTGTCCTCTCACTGCAAGCAAGCAGCAGAAACGGTGACGATGAGTTATGCGAACACTATCTTACAATATCTTTTGCCCTCCCAGGAGCTGTACTGGATGTAACTAAATGCATATTGACGCTTTGAGGACTGATAAAAGGCTTTATTGTAGCCGCAGATCTCAAGTCCTGATCTCAAGGACAGTTTGGATGACTCCGAATTTTTCGAAACTGTCTTACGATATCTTTTGTCCTCCCAGAAGCTGTAATGGATATAAATAAATGCATATTGCAGCTTTGAGGACTGAAAAAAGGCTCTATTGTAGCTGTAAATATCAAGTCCCGATCTCAAGGACAGTTTGGATGACCCAGAATATCTCAAAACTATCTTACGATATCTTTGCCCTCCCAGGAATTGCAGTGGATACAACTTAATGCATATTGAAACTTTGAGGACTGATAAAAGGCTTTATTGTAGCTGTAGATCTCAAGTCCCGAACTCAAGGATAGTTTGGATGGCCTAGGACGTCCAAGGAAGTTTTTAAAAATAGTTTGTTGAATATCATCGTAACTCTACGGATACGTTTGAATAAAAATCTCATTTTCAAACAAGACCATTCGCTACAAATATACCTAATATTTTATCTTTCCTAACTTCACCGTGTTCAGCACGTTCTAGGTTGTTGAAAGGCCTTAATTGCCCCTGCCTGATATTTTTCCCTGGTAGGGGAGTTAATTTCAAGCAATTTTGCTGAAGACAGTGTGCATTTTATCCATCGTGCGATTTTATACCTCCATTTTTCATTTGGAGTCATATATGACCCCGTAGGCCTGAGAAGGAAAAGATGATGCCTACATTAAACGAAAGCATCTGCCCGGTATAAAGCGAAAGGAGTTTATAATGCCTTCTTTAAAAGAAAGCGTCTATCCGGTATAAGACAGTGTGCATTTTATCCATCGTGCGATTTTATACCTCCATTTTTCTTTTGGGGTCATATATGACCCCGTAGGCCTGAGAAGGAAAAGATAATGCCTACATTAAACGAAAGCATCTGCCCGGTATAATGCGAAAGGAGTTTATAATGCCTTCTTTAAAAGAAAGCGTCTATCCGGTATAAGGCGAACGGAACGGTAACGCCTTCTTTAAATGGATGCATCTGTCCGGTATAAGGCGAAAGGAGTTGATAATGCCTTGTGCAAAAGAACGCGTCCACCCGGTATAAGGAGAAGGGAAGAGTTATGTTTTTTTAATTGATGCGTCTGTCCGGCATAACGCGAAGGAAGGGATAGGTAGCGTCTGCCCATTATAAGGTGGAAAGAGGAAATAAAGCGTTCTTTTAAAAGAACCCGTCTGCCTGACATAAGGTGAAGGAAGGGGTAATGCCTTATTTAAATGGATGCGTCTGCCCGGGATAACGCGAAGAAAAGGGTAATGCCTTCTTCAAATAATTGCCTCAGCCCGGCTCAAAACGAAGTAAGGATATAATGCCATATCTGAATGCAAACATTTTCTCGGTATAAGGCGGAAGGAAGAAATAAAGGATTATTTATGAATACAGTGCAGGAAGATGCTCGGCTGCCAAGCAAGACTATGCTGAAGAAGGCTGGGTTCAACTTATGGCCCGGTCTAGGAAATTTATCGATGAAAACTTGTCTGCCTTAAAAAGTATTAACGTGTTTTTTTTTTTTATTTATTTATATCACTTTGTCTTCAGCTATGACTGTACAGATTGATTAAAACTTACATATCTAGTTGTCCTAATAACAAACATTTAAAATAAACTCTACTCACATTGAAATCAAAGCCTTCAACACCGTTCAGAAAGGCAGTACGATGGCATGCAGTCCAAAACAGCAAACGCTGGGAGTGGCGATCAGGAACAAAAATATTCACCTGCTGTAGAAGATCCGGACAGTCTATTCGGTTGCTGATTATGTCAAAGGCGAACATTGTTTGCAGAAATTTTCGTAGAGACTCCAATCGTATTAGCTGGAGCCGGTTTTCGTACGAAGGCAACCTTATTAGATTGTTCCACAGTAGTCGTCGTAAAGCTAGTGATCTGCGTTTCTTGGCATGGTGGCCAGACTTGCACACCATATTCTAGAATACTTCGAACAAGCGAAAAGTACAGTACCTTCAACGCGTTTACGTCACGAAACTCGGATGCGTTGCGACGAATGAAGTCGAGTACAGCGAAAGCCTTTGGGTTGTCGTGGTAATATGCTCGTTGAAGTTTAGCTTGCTGTCCATTATTACGCCAAGGTTTTTGATGGATGATACTCGTTCCAATGTTGCATCATTTACAGCGTATTAAAATCTCAGCTGCCTTCTACTTCCGGTAAAGCTTATAGCCTTGCACTTCATTATGTTTATTTCCATCCCGTTCGAAATACACCAATTAGCTATGGCATCGATGTCTTGCTGTAGAGCAGCACAGTCAATCAGTGTACTGACTACACGGTAGATTTTCAAGTCATCGGCGTACATTAGGTGATGACAGCACAGACGGTAACTAAGGTCGTCAGGTCATCAGTATGGAAATCAGAGGCCCAAGGTGACTTCCTTGTGGAACACCGGAAGGTGTTGCGAAGCAGTTTGACTCAGTGGACAAGAGTTTCACATAGGCAGATCTTCCAAATAAATAGTAGTGCAACCAGTTGAGAAGCCATGCTGGGAACCCTAACCGTTCGAGCTTTCGTATAGTTAAATCGTGAGGCACTTTGTCAAAAGCTTTGGAGAAATCCACGTAAACACTGTCGACCTGGCAACGTTTGTCCAAGCAGGAGTTGAGCGTGCTAGTATACACCATTAAGTTAGTTGTGGTCGAACGGTTTTTTACAAATCCGTGTTGGTATTGCGAAATTATGGGTCTTGCAACGGAGTACATCGGAGGCAACACAGAATGGAAATGGGACGACAGTTTTCGATGTCACGAATGTTTCCGGCTTTGTGTATAGGAGTGACTGCTGCCAACTTCCATACATCCGGAAAAACAGATTCCGCCAGCGAGAGATTGTATAACAAACATACGGAAGCTCCGAGAGCATCTGCACATCGTTGAAAGAATACGGGAGGTAATTTGTCTGACCGACAGACATCGACAGAGTTTAATAATCTAACAACGTCTGCTACGGTGAATGGTGGGCATGGAAAGTTAATGTCGTAGGATAGAAGCATGTTTAATTGCTCTGGAAGAGTTCGTGGAGAGTCAGTGTTGTAGACAGTCTTGAAGAATTTTGCGAAGATTTTGGCAGAGTCGGACTCGTCTATGCTAGTTTCGTCACCGAAAGACCTATCCGGCGACATATGTTGTTTGTTTGTCTGCCTACTACGGATGTGACGCCAAAAACAAGAAGGATCTGAAACAATCGTCATATTCTGCTTCAAGCATTCGAAGAACTGTCTTGTTTTCATCAAAACGGTGTCGAAGAAAACGTCGGCGAGCTTTTCGAACGTCGGTGAGCTTGGCGTTCCACCATGGATAGTTGTACGAATTACAAGGACAGTTTCTTCGAAGTGGAGTGTGTCTACCGATTATGCCGAAGAGTACATCGTAGAATAAGGATACAGCGGTATTGGTATCAGCGTCACGGAAAAGTTCCTCCCAGTTTATCATGCGTAACTTCTCGGTGACAGCATCGTAGTTGCAGCGTTTGAAGTCAAGATCCTGGTCTTCTGCGATCGTTTCCGGGATCCGCGATGCACTTAGTGATGTAGAACGTAGAATAAACGGTTTGTGGTGTCGGTCAGACGGTCGGTCAGATCGTAACTGGGGCTTCGATCAGCTCAATTTCGTTACTGTTGCTCACAAAAGCCAAGTCAAGAACTCTGCTGTTGGAATTACGAACGTCACAAATTTCATGCAGTCCGCTGGCAATCATGTTTTCAGTGAATACAAGCTCTTGCTCGGTGGATGCGTTAGTTGGCCGGTAAGACTCAGTATCTGCATCGTATGACCATTGTAACCTGGGTAGTAGACCTCTTCATGTTTTCAAAAAGTATCGAAAACTCAACCGGTCAGCCCAGAATCACAATTCTTATGCTAAAATAAGCCTCCTGTCAAATTTTCAGCTAATTCGGACAAAATTTCGTGGTGGCTCAAGTCAATTTAGTGTTTTTGAGCTATTTTCAATTTTGGAAAAAATCCAACAAGAGATATAAACGTCGAAAACTATCGCAACAACCTCTATACGGAAGCTTTTGGTGTGCTCTACAAGTCTTGTGAACATTGCTATTCGTTCCGTTCACGTTTTGTCCATGTAAAAGTGATTTTCAAGCTTTTAAGTGCATAAAAATACTGTTTCCCCCAAAAGTCGTTGTTCTACAAAATTCTTGAATTTATGACAAATGATTGCTAATTTATTATATTATTATTCCTCTTTTTTCCCTGAAAATTTTAGTAATATAATTGTCGATGTGCGATTTACCGTTAAATTCTTAAAAATCAGAAGCTGAACATTTGTCACAAATTTGCACGTTAGGGTTTCTTCAAACAAGTTGTTCGAACAAAACATAAATCAAATCATATTATATTTGATGCTTACAACAAACGACTTCCAAGTTTTGTTAATTTCACCATATGTCTGCATGCTTTCAACATTGAGTGCATCGTAGTAACAAGTGAAATCGAAGCTTCTTTGTTTGTGGGTAGATTATAGTCACCGACAATCATGACGTGTTAATCTCATGTTATACGATCGCAAAAAAAAATAATAGCTTGGCTTAGAGCTCTCGCAGGTAATAATTGCTGTGAACACCAATGAATGAACACTAAGTTATCATTATTAATATTCCGCGAAATGGTGCATTCTGCCAAAAGTTATTCGGCGAAAAGGTAAAATCCACCAAATGTCATACCGCGAAATATTATAAACCGTCAAATGTGATTCCGCGAAATTCCAACGTTATACAATCAACCTATTTGGCCAAATGTCGTGTTCGGCCAATCGGCCAAATGACCCTTTCGGCCAAATTACCCTTTTGGTCAAATGACCTATTCGGCAGTATGACCCTTTCGGGCAGATGAGTTTCGGCCAAACGACCCTTCCTCATTTTTGGCACCCGTGGGAACACTTCTCGCTTAACTTTTCAAAAGGACCTAAGTAACATTTTTCTCATGAATTAATTTGAGTACTGCAATCAAAAGCTTTCATGTTGTTCTGTTGATTGCGCTATTCAAATTAATTCATGAAAAAAAATGTTACTTAAAAAAGTTAAGCGAGACATGTTTAGGACTTATATAAGTCAGCATGCGATGTTGCAAAATAAGTTCTATTGAGACCATCCTGATAGTTTTTGGGCATGGTGGACGCGTCCGGGAATGTTCCGGAAACCTGGTTTGTTGTGGTGGTTACCTTTCGGAGGACTTTGAAGCGAAATTCACTTTTGCCAGTGATAATTAGCTCAAAGCTGTAAGAGTTTATTTGTGAGGAATTGCATGAAAACTTACAGGAATTGCAGATTTACTTACAATTGGTCTCCTAATAGATAATATTAAATAGATTGACATGTACACCGTTATAAATTCAAGTTTGCGTCTGTAATCAATTATTTTATAATTAGTATGTAGTTATTTAATATTTAACATTAATTTCACTTTACAATCCAATATTCACGTTTAATCAAAACAAATGCTATAGTTTTATAAATTCGCTCTATCTCTTACATTGAATGCTCGTTAGTGTATTCTACTCACACCGTCATATCCGAATCGTCTAAGCTTTCGGGGGGTGCGTCGATTGACGCATTTGTCACAACATCCTCCCCCTCGTGTCGCTCGAACATTGATTAGGCGGCACCGTACCTATCGCTATCAGTCTTACAACAAATTTCACTTCAAAGTCCTCCGAAAGGTAACCACCACAACAATCTCAAAGAATTGTGGCAGAAAAATGCAGCAGAGATCGTTTGTTCGCCAAACCCGGTCGAAAACTCGAGCGGCGCAAAATGCAGCCACCAGGAGTTCTCAACCTTTTTCCAGTGACGGTGCACAGACACGACCTCACGACGACGAGTCTATCGGGGCGTTTGAACCTTCGGCAATTGATAATGAGCACGGTGAGGATTACGATTGTGCGGAATGTGAGCGGCCAAACAATGCCGAGTTATATATATGGTACAGTGCGGAGAATGTAAGCGCTGGTATCATTTTTCTTGTGCGGAAATGGATACAGCTACAGTACGATCCAGAAATTTTATCTTTGTGAAATGCATGCCGACCGTCCCTCCACCCCCCGCTAGCTCTAGGGCTGGTCAGTCTAACACTTCAAGTTCTCGAAGGGCTCAGATAGCTAGGGATCTCCAGAAGCTGGAGGATGAGAGGAACATGAGGGAAAAGCTGGAAGAAGAACGGTTGCAAGAAGAAAAGTCCTTAATCGAGAAGGCGATGACCGAGAAATTACAACGGGAGAGTGAGTATCTGGTTCGCAAACATGAACTGTTGCGCCAACAAGATGAAGAAGCTGTAAGCGTTCGGGGGGTGCGTCGATTGACGCATTTGTCACAACATGGTTAATATCGCCATTCTCTCTCGCTTGAGCTTGAGCTTGAGCTTGATTGACTGCTCGTAGTTGCTACTCCATTATGACCAGATCAGCTGTTCTTGCACAGGGAACCAACAGATGTTTGCTTGGGACTAGCACACATCTTCAATGTACAAGTACTGGTGATCTCATTTGTTAGGTCATACTGGCGCCTGCCACGTCAGAATGCAAGTCAATGTAGGGAAGGGGAGGAAATGATGATGCAATCACTCGCCCACTGCAAGCCGAATATACCTCTGCACTTGCCACGAGTTCATGCGGAATTTGTTGGAATTTCTGGGTTAGGTTGGAGAGGCAGAGGTCCGTCTTGGTTAACGAGCTGCCAATGTGATAGATAGGAGAAGGTCACTGATGGAATTTCTAATTGGATGTAGGAAACGAGCTCTATAAGTTCATTTCCAATTCTAGCAGATTACTGTTAGAATACTCAAATTGAAGCTATAGGAATAGTAATGGAAACGGTATGGAAGTCCATTTCCAGTTCTAGCGATTGCTAGAACATGAGAAATAAAGAGAAAGATACAAAGTAGGAGAATGGAACGGACCTGGGATTGAATTCACGACCTCCTGCGTATGAGGCAGAAGCAGTAGCCATATGACTACCAAGCCCGCTTCGAAACAAGAGAGACCACGCACTGAACTAATTATTTTTATTACCGGCCGCGCAATGCAGAACACAATATTTCGTCCGACCACGCGATCGTTCTGCTGTCCGAAACAAGAGAGATCACGCACTCTGGTTAATATCGCCATTCTCTCTCAGTGATAAAGTCTAGCTTGCGACATCTCAAACTTCATGATTTTGCTGAAGAAGATCACTTAAAAAGTTTCTGAACAATGTTTTTGAATCTTCCAGAATGGTGTCCTTCCGAGGAAAATGACCAGTATTGATTATTTATGAAGCCCCGCTTGCGATATCTCAAACTTCATGGATTTGCAAAGCAAGATCAATGTAGCTCATTTGGAGGGTTTCTGGATCATATTACGGCCATACTCCTGAATCTTCCGGAATGGTGCCCCTTCTGGGAAATGGCCAGTGTTGATCAGTTATGAAGCTCCGCTGCCGACATCTCAAATTTCATGATTTTGCTAAACAAGCACATTGGAGCTCTTTTCAGGGGTTTCTGGACAGGCTGGACATGGCCCAGAATCTTCCGGAAACCTGGCCCTCCGGGGAACAAGATTATTTTTGATCTGTTGTAAAATCTTGCCCGTAATATGATATGATATTGTAAAACAAGATGAATAGAGCTCATTTTGAGGTTTCTGCTCCAGAATGTTGGTCTTCCGATGATATTAGCCATTTTAGAAGAGTTTAAAAAGCTCGTTTGGTGCTGTCAAATCTTTTAGTTATTTGACATGTTTAACATGTTTTGAAATATTCTGGATTACTGTTCCTCCGGAGAATAAAATTTTGATCATTTTTAAACCTCAGCATACGTTATGACAAACTGTATGTTTTGTATTCAAAAACTAGATCAATAAAATTAAAATTATTGCTTATAGTGACCAACGACCATGTTCCTAAGTAGGAATCAAATCCTTATAAGAAAAGGGCCATTGCATTAGTAATAAAACCAATTTTACACCAAGTAAAGCCCCAGAATTTCGCTCTTATGCTTATATGCAACATTATGAAATTTAACTTGAATGGCAAATTGAGTAAACGGATTTCCAAATATGTATGCGTGCCTTGTAATGATTAGAAAGCCTCCAAGAATCAATGAAGCTTAGACAGGCTACTATCTAATACAATTTTAGTAAGGACGCTAGAACGATTGTACGACAATTCCCCGAAAACCAATTCCCCGAATGCAAATTCCCCGAATGCAATTTCCCCGAATGTAACAATTCCCCGAATGCAATTTCTCGAAATGTAACATATCCCCGAACGAAACAATTCCCCGAAAATAAAGTATCTCAGGCAAAAACAACTTTGCAAACGATTGTATGCGTCCGAAAAGAGCAGAGTTCAAAGATACGTTATAGAGTGTCTTCTTGTTCTTGAAATGTGTTGGTAAATTGAAAAGATATCAGAGTAAAATGTTTCCAAGTAAGTTTTTTCTGAAATAGTCGAACAAGGCTGCATTTTCTGGAAAAGTAAGTTAGCGAACAGTCATTCTGACTGATAGCGTTTGGGTAAATTTCTATCTTTGACATCAAAATCCTCTCCTGTGGGTTGTTTCCCGGAATAATGAAACAATAAATTTTATTTTTTCTTTAATAAAATATATATTCTCGGAATAGGGAAATGGGGGATGTGATCCATTCTTTAAAATAAGGCATTTTCACGAAGTAAGGAAATGGTAGAAGTGGTCCCTTCTTCAAAAGCAGGCGTTAGTTCGAAATAAGGCAAAGGCAAATGAGTTTCCCTTTTAGAGAGCAGGTGTTTGACCGTAATAAGGATGAATGTGATCTCTTATTTTGATGTAGGCGACTTTGACCAGGAAAATAAATATGAGATCCCTTCTTAACCTTCCGGGACTCTCATGGTCCTGGATTTCTTACGGAGTCCCGCCGCTCTTGTAAACGACAAGCGTGCTTTTTTTTCAAAGGTGTTGTACTTTTTACATCGGGGCGAGTCACAGAAGGTTAAGCAATGAGTATAGTTTTTTTTTAACATTTCACCCAAGAGGCGAACCAGCTCGGGGCTGAAAGTTTCTTCAATAAAAAAGAAAAAAAAAACATTTCACCGAAAATCATTTTGCTGATTTCGTTTCGCGGATTAAAATTAGGTGGCATGTAACTCTCGGCGACATGTAACTCGACTTTTGGTGGAATGCGCTTATGCAGAATGTTCCATCAGCAAATTGGCATTTTCTCATTTAAATGTAGTGTATAATAGGGGCAGTTTATTGATTATCTCCTCTCCTTGCATTATAACGGACAGACTTTTTTTTCCAAAATTATTCCTTTTGTCTCATACCGGGTAGACAACATCATTTAAAGAAGGCATTATCTCCTCCATTCGCATTATTCCGGGCAAACGAGTTCATTTAAGGAAGGGACTATTTACCCTCTTTGTCTTTTACAGGGCAAATGGGTTAATTTGAAGAAGGTATTAACTCCTCCCTTAGCATTGTACCGGAAGAAGGCATTATCGCCTCGATTTGTCTTATACCGGGCAGATGCCATCATTCAAAGAAGGCATTATCTTACCCCTTTGCCTTAAGCCTTTGCTGCATCATACCGAGCAAACGTATTCATTTAAAGAAAGCTTCTCCTTACTTCGCCTTATACCGACCAGATGCGTTATTTATATTATAAAGCTTTCCTATGTGCAACAGTTGCACGAGTATGTATCTTGTGTGGCGAGTACGACGGATACACTATGCACAAGGATCCAAGTATGTTTCCCACCCAAAAGCGTCCTAGGCCGGGACGAGAATCAAACTTGCTATCACCGGATTGGTCATCTTACGCCTTTTCTCACATTTCGTATTCAGCATATTCAAATAAAAGAGGGAGGCATTCGGGGAAATGTTTCATTCGGGGAATTGTTACATTCGGGGAAATGTTACATTCGGGGAATTGTTACTCGGGGAATTTGCATTCGGGGAAATTGCATTTAGGGAATTGGTTTTCGGGGAATTGTCGTACAATCCGCTAGAGCTATAAGATATTTTGTTGGAGATCCAGACACTCCAAAGATTTCGAAACATAACCAGCTTGTCCAAAGACCATAACATCATGAAGTCTGACAAGTCGTAAGCGAGGATTTAGAAACGATCGAAAATTACCATTTTGTTCAGAAGCCTAAAATCTCGGAAAATTCCGGACCATGCCCAACTTGAACAGAAACAACAAAAAGAGCTACATCGATCTAGCTTAACAAGCTCATGGAGTATAAGATGTTCCAAGCGAGGTTTTACATCTAATGGAAATGGTTATTTTCCTTGAAGAATCAGGACTCCATAAGATTCCAAGACATGTCCACATTTCACATTCCAACTTGTCCACAATCCCTTCAAAGGAACTCCATTGATCTTGTTGTGCAAAATCATGAAGTTTGAAGGCTTCATAAATGATCAAAACTGACCATTTTCCCAGGAGGGACACCATTCCGGAATATTCCAGAACATGTCCAACTTGTCCAGAAACCGTTCATGTGAACTTTATTGATCTTCTTTTGCAAAATCATGAAGCTTAAGAGGTCGCAATCCAGGAGTTTATCACTGATAGAAAATGGCCATATTAACCAGGTTTCTGGAACATTCCCGGACGCGTTCATTTTGATCAAAAAATTAACAGAATGGTCTCAATTGAACTTATTTTACAAAATTATTGAAATGTCGCCGACTTATATAAATGCTAAACAAGTTATCGCAAGGGTGCTAAGACAAAACCTAACCCTACACCGGAATATTACCGGAACCAATTCAAAATATTATCCCATTTCCAAAAACTAGAGATCTTGTTTTGAGGGGTTTGTCGTCACAATCGGTTGAGAAATGCAGAAATTCTGATTTTTTTTTTGTGATTATATTAAAGCGTGGATCGTACGATCAGGCTTCGAGGGTTGTGAGTCAAATAAAACGTAGCATGGAAATTTTGACTTAATTTAGGTAAGACTGTTTTTCTGGCCAAGTAGAACGTAAGTAACCACGGAACCATGTGTACATAAGATTAAAGGAATTGAATAGGTATTCTATCTATAATTCCTTTACATTATTTCCTATAAATGATGCAATTCTTATAATGCATTGCCTCTAAAATTCATAACTCCTTTTGATTGCGTTCGACTCGTGCCATATAAATAGCATAAAAATAAATGCAATTTTCTCGTATATCTTTTTCCCATCCATTAATTCATCCATTACCATTTCGCGATTTATTTCCGCAGAACTTTTCCCTTCCTTGTAATGTTCCCCCCTTCAAATAATAATTACGGTTTGATAACACTTCCCGCAATCCTCTGTCTCATATGTGATTTCTTCTCATAAACGCATTTGCTGGTTTTTCCGTTCTACTTGATGGCAGTAATTCAATTTGGTTCCTTTTAATTTATGAATCCTTTGTTTGGCAATACAGAATGTGACACGGGACTGCATACGCGAACTTCAACAGCGTTTGCACGATTCGTTCACGTGTTGGTCCTTCATCCACCCAGCCAGGCATCAATCCATGCGTGAATGAGTGCCAAAAGTTTGCTCCGGCAAGCGTGCATGTAAGTGCGTAGGGTGTTTATGAATTATCATTAGGAGTCCTATTTTGTCGAAGCCCAACAGTGAAGAATCGTTTCGGGGGAGGGGGAAAACTTTCTCCGGCAAGGTTCGTTCCAAATCAGAACCAGGAGGGTGCGCGGAAGGGTATGTTTCAGCCAGCGAAATGTGCCAAGTTTATGAACAATCTGCTGATTGTGTGAATTTTTTCGCTTTTGTTTAGCAAACAGCCAAGTTTTTCGGATGATTTCGTGTCATGCGAGGACGGCATGTTGTTGGTGGGAAGTTGTAAATTATGGTTTTTATTATCTGGAAAAGGCACACGTGACTCTCATAAAAATACGGGAAATAGGATGATTTATACGAGATCTATGAATTGGTTTCGCAATGCATAATCATGGAGAAATAGGATGAACGAAATTTGATCAAAACATGTTTTCGTTTAACAAATATTGCTGAAAGTTTCAATAGAAGTCCCTCCTGCCGTCAGAACTTTTCCCGCAACAAATCGACACATTTCTTTATATTAACTCAAAGCAGTTAAAACTTGGCCATATTAAAATCAATTTTAGAATTTTATATCGCTCGAAGTTTCCAAACTGCTGTTGCTGTGCTTCCCAGTCAATTCCGGAATGATACTGTATTCAGAAGATAAACGAGTGCCTCGAAGTTTCGAACGACTGGGAAAAACTTTCTTAAGCGCAACATATGGAAGCATCACTCACAAAAACCACTACGACCAGAAAGAACAGCAGCGTCGGTGGCAATGGCAATCTGTAGTTTTGTAATTTTGAACTAAACTTTCCGCCGTCTAAATTTGTTTACTGGCTGGTAAGGTGAAACACGAAAATTTTACGCACGCACCCAAGGAAAGTCCCATGAATATGTTTGTGTTAAAATGTTCACCTAAGAAGATGTTTATCGCATTTAAATTGCATTCAAATCCCTTTTATTTTTAAATAAAAATTTAATTTACTAAGAAATTGAAATTGAATAACGAAAAAAAGAAATCGACCCAGAAGAGAAAGCTAATTTCAAATTCAAGTGCTCCCAAAGTGTCAACCTAGTTTATGACATACTCTATCCATACATTGTCACAACATAATACATGGAATTAGATAATCTTCCAATTTACCGCACTTTATGTGTCTTGTTTCTGTCCTCGACGAGCTTGGCTCTTTGTTCCGATTCTATAAGCAATTTGGAAATCGTGAACATATTTTAATTCCCTCTCCTCCATTTCAATGCCGATCCTTCGACTCTTGCAGTGCCAGTGCGATGCGGTATCGGATTTCTTCGTTCCGCTTTATCCCTAAATGAATTGGAAACCATGCGGTACCCAAAGGTCGTTTCTTGCCATGGATTATTGTTTTTCGGGACCGTTTCGGTGTCACTCTGTGCGTTGAACTCGTATTTATTCCGCTTAGATTTAATCCTCGAACAGCAAAGTGCAAGACCGTTCGCATTGCCCTTTCCGAACATGGCCTTATCGTTGCTCTCTGTATGTTTTCGATCGGTTCATGCGATACACTGGTCTTACTTTTAATATAATTAGAGGGCTCACACTTGTAAGGATGTAGTTGCCCTTACTACAGTGGCGACATATGTCTTATGGGGGGGGTTAATCTTTGCGCTGAATTCCCGTTGAAAGGAAGCCGCAGAGAAAGTGATGAAATGCAGTAGCCCACACACTGTTGGCTGCAATTAATGGTTTTATCACGGGCGAGTTCAGTGATTTCGTTATAGTGGAACTGTTCCACTTTCCATGGAAAAATTCATGTCATCTCTTAAATAAGGTAAAGAGGCTCTTGGTAGAACTGGCGGAGGCATACTGCAGCATTTTTCAAGACAATTATAATAAAGTAATATACGTATCGAATTATGATAGCAACACCTTTCAAACTGATATGGTTGCAATATATTACTAAAACATGTCCCAAAATCAGGCATTGCAATATTATCTGAGAAAAGGATGTTTATTATCTTTGCTTGCGTACAAATGTTATTCCTAATCAAAAAGCGCTTTAGAAAGATATTATCAATTGAGCATTTAATGATGATCCGGTAAGGATATGCGGTATTACGAAAATTTCGTTTCAGGTGGGTCGAAACGAAATTCCGCGGAATTTCGCGGAATTTGAGCATGGCGAAATCTAAATTTTTGATTTCGTACCGTTTCGTTAAATTTCAGAAATTTCGTCGGCGAAAATTGGATTTTAACGAAATGAAACGGAATACCGCGGAATTTCAGAACAAATTTTAATCAATACCAAACTTCATGAATCAATAATTCAATAATCAAGCTTACATTTAAGATTATGAGATATACAAATACTATTTACTTTTACTGCGAAAACTATTCTGAATCAATAAATACCTAATATATTTTATTTTTTTTTACTGAAAACCCTCTATCGTTGTGTTAGAAATGTTCTAGCAAAAAACGAAATACGCATCCGTTGATTTAAAATAATATTGTGCAGATATTTGCTCAGTTCTTCAAAGCTACTATTATAAGTCCGCTTTAAGGGCATTTCGGGCAACTTTGTGGAAAAGAGAATTACCAAAATACTCAAATTTACTTATAACAGCGTTCAAATCTGTGGATCATCTGCTAAAACTCTACAATTTATCCATCTTTTTTTCAACCGTAGGATTTTAAGGGGTTCGTGGGGTTTAATAATATGTAGCGCTTGAATGTGCCTTCCGTTTTAATTCGAAAACATTAAAATATTCCAAACACTTGTTTTTATGTAGAGGTTTTACGCAACTGTTCCATTGCTATTTCCGAATGATTAACACGATATCATAGAGGTAAACAGATTTTTTCGATATTAATAATGCCAAATAATAAAAGTTCGTCGAATATATGCAAGTTGATGCTGTTTTGCGGGTTTGCACAGGTTTAATAGTTACAATCGATGATAGCGTGATTGTCGTCACTCTACTCGCACGATTCACGTAGCTTAATTTTACAAGCTTAGGGGAGGGTCAACAAGAAAGGGAACTCTCCGGAACAGCTGGTGGATGACACGATGTTCCAGAATGGTCGACTAGTATGATTTGTCACGAATTACGTGATGCGCAGAATTGGCTAAAGGATGACAGAACATGTCCAATTGTTACCGAATCACGGGTCGTGTCTAGGATTGACCCAAATGTGAACGGTTTCGGTAGAAGTGCCGGCTCTCCAGCTAATATTTGCACGAACTAACTTTCGTAGGGAAATCTTTTTCCAACCATCCACTGACACGCCTTCCTATTGGACGCATGCCGGGACCTCGTTTCGGCGATCGTCCACATTACCATCAGTTCCGCATGCCATATTTCTAGCATACCTGGTAATACGGAAGCGTTCATGCTGCTTTCAAGCAAAGTCGTACCCACCAGAGCTTTAAGCCAATTTTAACCAGTTAACTATTATCAAAATAATTCTCAAACAGAAATAGTTTTTTTTGCCACGCTTGGCGGTTACAACACTGACCCACAAAGAGACTCATATTTGTGGGGTCAGTGTAACCTCCGACACGTTTATAACACGTTTATAAATATATAGATTGGGCATGGGCAGCTCACCACGGGCATTCGCTCCTAGTACGCAGGTTAGCTAATAGATTTTAAAAATAGGGTCCATTAGTATTTCATTTTGATATTTGAATTGATATTTGAATAGGGAGATAGATATTAAGTTTGTTTAAAAAAATACGGTACCAATTTAAAAAATATTACTTCGAAATCCGATCCGATCCGAATTTGTGGATTTTTGAATGGTGTAAAGGACCATGTAGTGTTGCCTTGCCATAGTCATCATTCTCACATTCGAGAAATGGACAATTTTGTATCAATTTGTGTCTTTTTTTTTTGTTATCCTAAGTGCTACTACTCACTGCTAGAAAATCATATAAATGGGAAACAAAGCGGAAAAAAATATTATCTCTATTGTTCTTATGTTCATCCCATGAAAAATAAAGCAATGGAGAGAAATATGGTTCTTATTTTCGTGATCTTTCTAGCAGTAAGCACGCATATTAGAAAAAAACGACGAAATTAATGTTGTATTTCTTAGTGTAACGATGATATTGTAACTATGTGGTTACAAAAATATTTTAAATCGAAATTAAAATTACGCGGGCGACATTTGAATTCAAAAATGAAAACAAAAATGCTTTAATACCCCTTGGTCAAACAGGGCGAGTATAGCGCCAGGCGCTAAAAAAATTTACTATGGACATACTAACGGCTAAACAACCAATCAGAAACTGACGCGTCGCGGGAGATGTATAATATGCGGATCAATAGGTAAAGATCCATATGACAATGATAAGATTCCATAGTCCAGTTTGGTTAGAGCTAAAAAGAGGAGTGGTGAACTATAAAACCAAGTAAAGGCTCGGAAGTTAAAAGTGTGTGAGATTGGAGAAAAGCAAAAGAAAAAGTTTAGTAAACTATTGTAAACGGCTGGTTTAGTTTAAAAGGCGGTTATTATACGTGAGTACTTATGAAATCCAGTAACTGAAAAGAAATAACGATTGTTTTAAACAAAAAAATAGTTATTGGAAATTTCTCGCAATATTTGACCACGCCGTGTGCCGTGCGACGGGCACAAAGTAGATCAGGTAATTAGCTAATTAGTTGATAAATTATGAAAAGGCTAATAGTGATTTCGTTTGAAGGAAATCCTTTAAACGAAGGTGTTAGGTTGGGTCAAAACCTATTCCGGACCCGAGTAACGAGCAGTTCATCACGTGGACGCCATAACCCCTCTCTGCTGGACTGTAAAGGTGACAACAGGGCACCAGTCTCGGTTTCCATCCATCCGGCTGGGAAACCTTACCGTCAGTCTAATGCTAGACCATCAGCATCAGCCAAAAGCTACATTGGCCTAGGAAAGGTGAATACCAGTTGAATCCAGTTTCCGACGGCTTAGGCCCCTCGACTAGGAAACGCATCAGTGAAATTCCGACATCCCTGCAACATCGAGTTCCAGTGCAACATACGAGCATCGTACCGGTACGCATCGAAGCATACATTCAGGCGAGTGTCTAGAAAGCATTGACCAGGGTTGTCTAGGGACTTATCATTGATTTTTAGTCGTTTCGAATAAATCGGTTTCTTAAATTTGAATTAGTTTTCGGTTTCGTTTGAGTTGGTTGACCGTTGTGAGTTGGAAGTAAACCACCCTCGAGTCTCACCGGGCATTTAAAGCATCGCGGCTTCGTGGCAGCCTCGCTGCCTGGCGCGTAAGCGAAGTTCGTTTGAAAACTTCCGCGCACGATTCAATATGAATACAAGTTTAGTTAGATGAAAAACAGAACAGTTCTCCTATATAAACAAGATCGCGACCTACAGGGTGTTCAATAAGTTCGAATACACTTTCAAAAAATGTTTAAAAATTGAGATTAAATTATTTCTTTTCCCGGTTCCATTTCATTGAAAGTATTGTTTATAGGGACGTTTGTAACATTTCTTTTGGAATGACCTCTATTTTATACTTCTTCACGAGCTTCAAACGTTTCTAAAACCCATCGCAAGCGGCACGCACGGTCTGCATGGGCATTTCGTTCCAGATTTTGAGAATTACGTCTTGAACTGGTCCAAGTTACTGACCTCGTATTCGTACAGCTTTACCATAATAAAGGACCAAACAAGAAAGTTAAGAGGGTTCAAATCCGGGAAGCTGGGAGGTCGCAAAGTTTTGTCCAAAAAGTCGATGAAATTGTCCCCATATAAGGCCTTAATCGCATTTTTCGTGTATAAAAGGTTATCGTCCTATTGAAACACGTAGGGCTGATCTCCGTCTTATCACCGGGCCACTGACTGGGGGCATCAATCATCCCCAAAACCTCAGTTTTGTAGTACGCCGCAATGATTTCGACCTCCAAAAACGGCTATTTACGATGCTCCAATCCATTTTCAACGAGCGTAATAAACAAACAACAAGAGACAGAATGTCAACACCACACACATCTGTTAGCGTATATATACCGCTAACGCTGACACCAATACTAATACAGAATATTTACATTGGGCTTACAAACACAATGATCAAACATTTGTATTCGAGCTTATTGAACACCCTGTACATCTTCCGTTACTAAAATGCTGTTGCTCGCAAAACAAAAACCTATTTGAATAAAAAAAATGTTAAATTTAACTTGAAAAAAATAATTAATAGAAATTCCGCGGAAAAAAATAAAAATTTCGTTTCGTTTCGTGAAATTTCGAAACAAATGGGACCTTGATTTCGTATCGTTTCGAAGTCACGGAAAACATCTGTATTTCGTTTCGTTCCGTTTCGAACCAATATGGACATTTCAAATTTCGTTTCGTTTCGTTTCGCCAGGGAAAATGTGTTATCGCATACCCTTATGATCCGGATAGGCAGCGCAGTTTTATGTTTGTACACGTTGCGAAGATGTTGCTACAACAAAAGCTGTGAAAAAATGTTTCTCCATGAGCGGACAGATACCTAATTGAAATCAGTATCCCATCATTTTCTCAGTATCTTTGCTCTTAAGATCGAATGATGGGATCGTTTGCCTGCCCTAAATCGAACATTTACAGATATAAAGCAAATCACGACTTTCGATTTTGATTCTGAGGATATTCTCCACTCAGGGGAAAGTTCAGAGCCGAGCTTTAAATAATCTAATGTTTTTGGTGAAGCCCAAGCCCAGCCTTTTTCGTCACCCTTACTTCGTAACATATTCATATTCCGTTGAACAGTGGCAATTTCCGATCGAATATCAGTAAGTAAATATTTATTTTGATTATGATATCTAATAAATTACTGTAAACCTGAAAACTTACATAATAATTCAAGCAATTACCCACGTAGATCTGACCCCGACGTTCAACTGAGGAACATTTTTAGCGCCTAAAGTCAATATCTAGAACAATTATGTTTTCTTCGAACGCACTGACCATTCTCAGTACCAATGAAATGTATGATTCTGTGAAGAAGAAAACTGAGTAAGTCATTCTATGTTTTGAATAGTCATGCGACGCTTCCGGGCCCAAAATCCGGGCCCAAGTTGCTTCGTCAAGGTAAATATTAATATAGCAAAGATGGGACGGATATGCGATCATGGGCAGTATATTCCTTCCGAAAATTGACGGTGCAGAGCCGAATATGAATATGTGTAGAAGTGAAGTGACAACGAAGGCCGATGGGCCTTATATCGAATATTCAAAGCTCTGATTCAGAGTCCTACTTGACAGTCGAGGGTGTTTCCTACCCTAAAACATTCTAGGCTCTCCATGTCTGGATTGGCAATCCTACACCTTTGCTCGTTAGACTAATAAGAACTTAAAATTTATTTGGCTGATATAAACACATGTGGAAAATTGTCATTTGGCTGAAAGGTCACTCGGCCGAAGTGGTCGTTGGGCAGATAGACCCATGCTGATGATGTCATTTGGTCAAACGAATCATACAATGCTGTAATTGCTAGGATATAGACAAGCTTGGCTAAGCAACATCCTGCCGTGTGACGCTGGGTAATTAAAAGACTCCTCTTCAAGACTAGTTGGGCCTGGATGGAACTTTTACGGGGCTAGATCGCATTCAAGGTCAGCAAGAACGAGTGAGATTGGTGCTTCGATTTCTTGGATATCGGCCAACGATGACATGGCCCTTTGGATATAGTGAGAGGTTAGGTCAAACTGGACTCATTTCGACGGTATAGCGGCCTTCGGATAAGCAAGACAAGTAGGCCGATTTCTCACCTACGCACTATCTTGTCGCTCGCTAATCCACTCTTCTCACTAGCTCAGATTCTAAAATTACATAAATTTCGCATACATTTTCACCCGACCCGTTCAGCAAAATGGCCTTTTTGCCTTTCTCGTATACTAAGTATACGGTAAAGGCTATATGATCGCTCCAAAAACAAACTTTTTATAGAAGGCCCGGAGACCCATAGTGTTATATACCAATCGACTCAGTTCGACGAATTGAGGTGATGTCTGTGTGTGTGTGTGTGTGTGTGTGTGTGTGTGTGTGTGTGTGTGTATGTGTGTGTGTGTGTGTGTGTGTGTGTGTGTGTGTGTGTGTGTGTGTGTGTGTGTGTGTGTGTGTGTGTGTGTGTGTGTGTGTGTGTGTGTGTGTGTGTGTGTGTGTGTGTGTGTGTGTGTGTGTGTGTGTGTGTGTGTGTGCGCAAAACTACTCAAAAAATGTCACTCATTTTTCGGGCACTTATCCTCAACCGATTTGCTCGCAACAAGTCGAGACGCAGAACCCTGTCCCATTGTTTCCTATTTGAAATTGGCCAGATCGAACTATGGGATAGAAAGTTATGGCTAAAATACAAATTCATATGAAAAAAACGCGACAAAAATGTCACTCATTTTTCGGGCACATATCCTCAACCGATTTGCTCGCAACAAATTGCATTCGACGCAGAATCCTGTTCCATTGTTCCTATTTGAAATTGGCCACATCGAACTATGGGATCGAAAGTTATGGCCAAAATATAAATTCATACGAAAAAATCGCGTAAATAATGTCACTCATTTTTCGGGCACATATCCTCAACCAATTTGCTCACAACAAGTTGCATTCGACGTAGAATCCTGTTCCTTTGTTTCCTATTTAAAATTGGCCATATCGGACAATGGGATCGAAAATTATACCATTTTTGCCTTTCTCGTACACTAAGTATACGGTAAAGGCTATATGATCGCTCCAAAAACAAACTTTTTATAGAAGTCCCGGAGACCCATAGTGTTATATACAAATCGACTCAGTTCGACGAATTGAGGTGATGTCTGTGTGTGCGTGTGTGTGTGTGTATGAGTGTGTGTGTGTGTGTGCGCACAAAACGACGCAAAAAATGTCACTCATTTTTCGGGCACTTATCCTCAACCGATTTGCTCGCAACAAATTGCATTCGACGCAGAATTCTGTCCCATTGTTTCCTATTGAAAATTGGCCAGGTCGAACTATGGGATCGGTAGTTATGGCCAAAATACAAATTTAGTCTTTTTTATATTATTTATGTAAAAATCGCGTAAAAAATGTCACTCATTTTTAGGGCATTTATCCTCAACCGATTTGCTCGCAACAAATTGCATTCGACGCTGAATCCTTTCCCATTGTTTCCTATGGGAAATTGGACAGGTCGGACAGGACCGGAAGTTATGGCCGAAACACCATTTTTGCCTTTTTATACGAAAAGGCTGTATGTTCGCTCCAAAACCAAACTTTTACAGAAGGCCTGGAGACCCATAGTGTTAGGGGAACGGTTCGCCACTTCATCTCATAGCTCCTATTTCCATCCCATCAAAAACAAAGCAATGGAAAGGAATTTCGTTTGTTTATTATTTTTGTGATTTTTTTCAGCAGTGAGCACGCATGTTGACAAAAAGAAGCGACGAATTTGGTGCCGTATTTCTTTGTTTAGCGATGAGATGGATATATGTACAGTGAGATGGAGATCAGAACAGTTCCCCTATACACCCAGGTTTTTTTACACGGTTGGAATTCTTTAATTTCTCGGGTAACCTAAACTTTAACAGCTTTTTAAATACCACCTGAATTTTCTTTGATTTTTTGTGAATTTTTTCATGGGGTTAACTCATTGTTTCATTTACGCTGAAGGTCTTAAACGACTAAAACCAAACCGTGTAAAAAAACCTGGGTGTATACCAATCAACTCAGCTCGACCAACTGAGATGATGTCTCTGTGTGTGTGTGCGCGCACCAAAAGTGAGAAAAGTTTAGCTCACTTTTTTGGAACTTATCCTCAACCGATTTAATTCCAACAAGTTTCATTCGACGCGGAATCCTATCGTTTTGTTTTATATTGAAAATTTGGAAGATCGGACCATGGGCACAGAAATTATGGCCAAAATATACTATGTGTTATAAAAAAGCGAATAAAAAAGTCTAGCTGACTTTTAATGGACTTACCCTGAACCGAATTGCTCACAACAAATTGCATTAGACGCGGAATCCTGTTCTATTATTTTCTATTGAAAGTTGGCCAGATTGGACTATTATCTTAGAAATTATGGCCAAAATACTTTTTGCCTTTCTTGTGCAACAAAGTTGTACCGAAAGGCTATAATTTCTTTCCGAAAATGAACTATCGGATGCTTCCACACTGATACACTTCCCTCCCTCTTAATACGGGAGTTTGGCAGAAAGACGGTCATGAGATTTATATCATAACAAATATTGCCCTCCGCTCGCTTGATGGGAATGACATTTTCGTTTTCTTTTTGTGTATTCGGAGCTTCTGTTCAACTAACATCCAAAAGTGATATCCTTAAAAAGATTGGAAAAGGAAACAAAAATGTCGAAATTCTTATTAGCATATTGTAGATCAAGCTGACAACCGAACCGAGATCTCGTGACAATCGCATTTTCTCGCATTTCCGGATGTTGCAACTGCATCACGAGTAGTGCGCAACTGTGCCATAGTCGGGCACCACTTGCGATGCAGTTGCGACTTCTGGGAATGGGACAAAATATGATTTTCGGTTTTCAACTGGATCTACAATATCTTTGCCATAAATAATCTGATTTTCATAGAACGGACGAAGAAATTTGTCTTTTTTACTCTTAGCTACTAGCTCATCTATTTTCAAGCACACACATTTTACGAAGGTCGAGAAAGGCACCATCACCGCTAGGTGGATTAATCTGGGTTTTTTTGCTAAACGATCATTTCAGCCAAACGGCATTTCAGGTCAAATGAACTATTCGGCCAAACGACTGTTTCGGCCATATAACATTCTCGACCAAACGACATTTTGGGCCGTAAGATCCGATCCGTTCGGCTGAATGACGGCCATTTTGACCAAAGACCATTTCAAGCCAAATGACCTATTAGGCCACCAGGCATTGAAAAAGATCAGATCATGAGTAAAAATCGGCTAAATTCATGCCAACTGGATGTTCTACTGCGGTCTAATCGCTGATGCTTTCTAGATCGTTGAAAGTTGGCGTTCGTTGATTCAATCAAAATTTTTTTATGTACAGGTTATCCGACTTCGTCAGTAGATGGGAATAACCTGCGCGGGGGGGAAACATACATTTTCAGTGCAAAACGTAAACAAACGAGCATAAATTCCATACAAAAATCCAAGATGGCTGAGTTGTGGATATTAACAAGTCGGATAACCTGTACATAAAAAAATCTTGGATTCAATGTTTAAAGATCTTCATCGCTCACCAACGGGAGACAACTGAGTGAGGCAAATCACTTGGTAACCTAACAATGAGTGTTTTTACCACACGCTGTTAGAAAAATCTTTTCAGACATTAGGAAAATTAAGTCCGATATAAGAATGGAACTCTGATACACTGCATGGGAGGCTTTGATACTTTCTCTCCTCCATCCCAGCTACTTGAAACCAGAGTGAATAAAGCAAAACACCTGATGTGTTTTGGTTTTATTCTAGTAGAGTGAGCGTAACACAAATGCTCCAATCGTAGCTTCCCTGGATACCATACCAAGTTTGGCTTGGCGAACTGTGTTGCTCGTTGTTTACGCAGCAACGATAGCTCATAATCATTGTTTGGTATCCATCTGAGCAAGGCTGTTCACTCACTGGCATAGGATGCTATGATTCAATTAGATCAATGCTCGTCCACTTCACTCACGCTTTCAATGCCTGAGGCCAAGCAGTGGTGGAAATCTGCGAATCTTACTCACAAAACAAGAAGTAGGCAATGCAAAAGACTCGCGAATATTTGTTTTGCCTTTTTCTTGCCTACCTACTACTCGCAGAGAAAACAAAAAAACGAACCCCGAAAAATGTTCGTGAAGCTTCGCGAGTCATTCGGGTTAATTTGCTAAAAGTCATAAAACAACCTCAGAACTAATTTCTCACTGATGTTCGAGCAAGAACACAATTGTTTATTGTTATTGTGTTTATGTCCAGTCAAATCTATCCATTGTATTCGAAGTAATCACAAAAACTCGCGACCGTGTTTTTACTCCCGAACAAAATATTGCCCGGCTTTTTGTTTTTGCTCTGCCCGTACTCGCGAACAAAGCAAGCGCCAGAAAAATGCGGGCAGTAGGTTCGTGCGAGTATCGCATTTTTGGTAGGCCCAATTACACTCTTCTCTTACTCGTGAAGCGAGTATTTCCACCACTGAGGCCAAGTGACTTTTTCGGCCATGTAACTTGTTTGATCAAACGATATTTTCAGCCATATGACCACTTCTGCCAAACGGCCATTTCAGTTAAATGACATAATTGGCCAAACGACTTTTTCAGTAAAATGACCAGTTCGGCCAGTTCCAGAGCAACTATACACAGTGGATTGTCAGCTCCCAAGTCAGTTTTGCAGAAATCCCTATCCAAAGTTGTTTTCTTTGCTGGCATCCGAAAGAAACTAGACCGCATTCAGTAGACCGCATTCAATAAACCGCATTCTGTAGATCGTGTATGGCAAGGAACATCAGCACATAAGTGTATACATTCAAACTTCCTTAATAATGTAGTCGTAGGAGATTCTTCGGATTGGAGGTCGTCAGCATGCCTACTCGTAATAGCGCTTGAATGGTTATGGGACCCAGAATAATGCGCCGAGGCTATAGAATCACTCCAAAAGCGAACTTTTTTAGATTACTGAATTCTTTATTCCTCGACGAATGATTGAGGATGGATCAACTTGTTTCCTCTCCGTTGAAATTTGCTTTTTCGTTATTTGATTACTAATTGCTTATTTCTATCCTCCTTCATTGTTCAAAGCTCGGGCCTAAATTCCTCAAAATATCTTCAATAATCCTGTATTTCCTCAGAAAGATTTAAATAGGTGATACCGTTTTGCTTCGATATCCATACACTCAAGCACTTCAGTATAATGTAAAAGTCTGTAGAAAATATAAATCAAACGCAAATAAAACGTACAGGCTCACAAGGGCGTCTATTTTTAGAGTGTTCCACTTTTACGCATTGAAAGTTGCGATAATCATGATAAATTAATGACCAAAGTCAACAACTTCTGAATCGAAGTCCAACCACCGTGGACGCATTTCGAATTAAAGGATCAAAATCCGTACAGCTTATCTTTGACTGAATATTTAATTTACAGCCAATCGATTAACACTACTACCACTATAAATAGTTCAATACGCACCTTGGGAAGCGATCTCTATGATTTATTTCCCACTGATTTAGCTTTTTTTTATTGTTATTTACCTACAGTTTGAATACAGTCACATACAGAATTCTACTTAGCAACACGCAAACAAGTGACACTAAAAGTGATTTGTTTTCGATTTTTGTAATTTGTAATTTCAAACAGGGTTGCCACATTTAAATCTGTATTTTTGCCCAAGAAAATCTTTATATCTGTATCTTAAGTCAAAAAATCTGTATTGCAAATCTGTATCCATCTGAACCAAATCAAATTCGTCTTTAATAAAGTTAGTTTTGAAAAGATAAAGTCCGGAAATACTATGCGGAACTAGAAATTAGACATGTCAATATTTAGTAATTTTTTCCGCAATTCTTTCCAAGGGTTACAAATAAATACACGAAACAAGGTTTGCTTTTTCAAGGTTTAATATTTGATCATTTACGTGGCATATTTACGAATAACAACTTTATTGGACAACTTTATTAGACAGTCACACAGAATAGAAGCACTTATAAACTGTTTTAAAGCATTTCAGATATGATCTATGATTGTTAGACCTGATTTTCTAGTATTAGTTTAGAGCATTTTCCAAGACCACATGTATTAAAATATAATCTGAACATTTTCCGGAACACAATCTGATCGAATTTTAAAATTATTGATCTGCATGAATTTCAAATTAAAAACAAAACCTACCAGAGACCACGTGTCTTGTACTTTTAAATTGAAATTTATTCAATCTTAAAATGGTGCTTAATAAGATAATTTAAGATTAGCATAAAAGTAATTTACAATAATTTTTGGTACTAATATCTTCAAGAAATCTGTAAAATCTGTAAATTTTCCAAAAATCTGTATATCTGTATATACAGATTCTTGGTCACAGCCTTACCTCAGAAATCTGTAAAATACAGAAAAATCTGTATATGTGGCAACACTGATTTCAAAGCCTACTATCCATTTTAATTGCCAAAACGCTTATCGTCAAATATATTAACAGGACATATTGTAGGGTGCTGTCAATACGATACACCGCGCGGCTGTTGTAATGTTTCCAAAAGCGCATTTGCACAAGATTCCACGCGGCGTTTCCCATTCGAAAGGAACAACCGCATCCTAGGAAACGCCGCAATGTTATCTCCCCATAAGAATCGAGTATACGGGCAGCAAAAAGCGCGGTGCGTCGTTTCCTTTGGGGAGCACCGCGTGTACTTTTGGGCAAATGCGTTAATAATAAATTACATGCGATTCTGCCGTCTAAGACGAATTAAGTACTCTCCATTTAATTCCACCAATTAATTTTCGATATCTTTGCACTTGACTCGACTTAAGTCGAGTCAAGTACGAGACACTGAAGACGACCACACAGTTGTGGTCGAAATACGTATCTGCAAAGATATCGAAAATTAATTGGTGGAATTAAATGGAGAGTACTTAATTCGTCTTAGACGGTTGAATACATTCCACTAACAGAGCTTTATATATTTTTCGGATCCGATTCTGTTTTTACACAGATTTTTTTTTTCACACGGCCGTGTAAAAAAAATCCCATACAAAATTTTTGCAAAGTTGCTCCATTTTGCATGATTCGTCGAGAAATCATAAAACTTTTTTTACACGGATTTTCAAATTTTGAACTGAAAACTTTTTTTACACGGAACGCATCCCCCGTGTAAAAAAAGAAGATGTACGGATCGCGGTCCCCCACGGTAGGTGTCATGAAAATAAACATAAACAAAACATTGCAAATTTAGCATAGGCTACCTTTGATCACGAGCCAGGAAAATATTCATTGGAGGAGCATCAAATTTTTCTGGATTCCAAATTGTTCTTGCAATTTTTGTTCATTATCTATTGATAGAGCGATTTCTGCAAACCCTGGCATTGGTTTAAAAACCCCTGATTGATCCACCTAGCGGTGTTTGTGCCTTTCTCGTACGTTAAATTTACTAAAAAAATGAGTGAGAATTTCTTAGCGTGTTTTTGTATATAAATCGTATTTTGGCCATAACTTTTGATCCCATAGTCCGATCTGGCCAATTTTCAATAGAGAAGGATTCCCCCTCGAATGCAACTTATTGCAAACAAATATAAAGATAAGTGCCTAAAAGATGAGTTTTATTTTGCGCACATACACACAGACAGACATCATCTCAATTCGTCGAGCTGAGTCGATTAGTATATAACACTATGGGCCTCTGGTGTAAGAGATAAGCAAAAATGCTATTAATTTTCATGGTACTCGTTGTTTCGGTCATGATATCATGAAGTAACCAGTTTTATGAAATCATGAGTTTTTAGTCGAAACACCGACTACGGATTTTTACAGCAAATTCAACTAGGAAAGAAACACATAGCCAAATTTAGACCCAGAACTCATGAATAATTCAACTGATTGCCGTAGTAGAAATTAAGTAAATCTTTGTCCCGAATCCGACACAATGAATATTAAAAACGTAACAAATCGATGCAAAATCGAAAATAATAATATGATAAAAGTTATTCGGTTTTAATATAAGTAAATGACTGAGCAAACTAAAACACACTAGTCATATTTTTTTCAATCCGGTTATTCGTATTTGATACCAACAATGAGAACATGACAGTTACAGATTTTTCGATAATTTTATTAGTTACCAAACTTATTACCAACCGTTTAGCTATTGAGAATTCAGTAACTGAATTACCAAAGTCGGTATTTTTTCTAAGTCTGCAAAAAGTATCTAATGTAAAAATAACTATATTTGATGTAATTACAACCGTCATGTAAAGTAAGTTCCAAATTTATTTAAATTCAAATAAAAACTGCTTTCTTATCACACGATTTCTACTATAATACAATATAATTGTGTAATAGTTATCAATTGATTTATATTTAAAATTACAAATCGTTAGTTTAGTTCCATGCTCTTAAAACGTGTATCAAAATATTTCGAAATGTATTTATCTATTTATGTGTTGAGCCAATTCAAGCAAGTGGATTAAAATGAAATATTATTAACTCGTATTACTTGACTTCTGCTATTGTAGGCTTCGAGTTCTAGTATTAATGTCTGATCTGGATTAAGTACATTAATATACATACATGAATGGTTTTTGTTACCTTCGCCCTATCATTAAAATAAACAGCAAATCAAAAGACAATAGGCATAAGTATAATATCCAAGAAATATATTTCTACTCAGAAGTATGAAGAAATTTTACTCTTCTGCCCTCATCCACGTCAATGCAGGTAGGCCCTGAGACAGTGGACAAGTTAAATCTTAATTGGACCTGTCGCCACCAGTTTCGGTTCCAGCTGAACTCAGTGGCGGTTGTGCTCAGACGTGTCAATCAAACTGTCATTCGCTACCTCCGAGCTTGTAAACTATCCTACTTTATGCCAATCATCGCCACAGTTAGATCTCACCTGTTGATAAAGTTCCCATCGTGCGATGCGGTAGAGAAAGGGCAGAGGGCCTCTAATAGGGCCAGTGCTAATTGACGGAGGTGGATTTTTGACAGTGCTGGGCACCGTCTGTCCACCGACAGTTGTGAAATAACTATATTCTTTGTCGCCGAATCGGCGATTAGATGAATCGATGACATATTATTAGACACTGTCTTTGTCGCCGTCAGCTTTCCCTTTTGAAAGTAACCGCTTATTTTGGGTCTTTTAGATGAACCTATTAGGAACATGGAACAAATTAACGTCATTAATAACAACGTGCATCGGAGTGGGTCGGCAACCGTTACACGTTCCTAAAGCGTGGAATACACTATGATATATTCGACGGTCAAAACTGTAATCGTAGTTAATAAGAAAATTATTTAGAGCTTTTTTGTGTATAGTGTTGTCATAAAAGTTAGTATTGTCCCATTTGATTCCACCTGTTTAGGTCAAAATACATATATGTAAAGTAACAATGAAGTTATGGAGTCAAATGGGATAGTACTAAATCGTTTTATGTTTCTCGCTTAACTTTTCAAAAGGACCTAAGTAACATTTTTTCCATGAATTAATTTGAATAGCGCAATCAACAGAAAAACATGAAAGCTTTCGATTGCAGTACTCAAATTAATTCATGAAAAAATTTGTTACTTAGGTCCTTTTGAAAAGTTGAGCGAGATTTCCTCCATCGATTTTTAAACCAAAAACTTGCAAATTTTAGTAAATTTTTGTCGGTTATTATCATCAACGAGATTCCAGTAAAAAAACGATTTTTAACATTTTATATCAGATTTTCACCAAATACTACGTGTTTTATAGCAGCAGTAATTCACTTTCTCCCAAAGCATCACAAATTCACATCACATGTTTTTTGGCAACGGCAAGAAAAACCTGACCATCGGCTAATTGCCTATGTGCCCACAGTGCGACAGGGAGAGCACATCCTGATTTGACAAGAATGTTAAGTGGGTTCTATCGCTGCCAAACCAGCAGCAACAGTTATTCGAAAATGCATTTAGAAGAATGACAGATGCAGTTCAGTATGTGGTGCGATACGCTACGCGAACCGGAAGGATTTCGATTAATGCCAGCTCGTTTATCATGTGGTTCGCCTTTTTGTTTTCGGCACAAATCTTGAGGGGTTTGTGTGGCTTTTTGTCGCTCCGAATCCACACAGCAGCGAACCGAAACTAATTGAGCAATGCGTTCGGTGCACTCTGTTACATTGCTGGTTGGTCCATGAACCGGAAATCGTTCTAAAAACGGACAACTATTTCCCATTTGGTGTATGCTCTTGAAATTGTGACTGAAAAACCAGTCAGTTGTGACTAATATACTTAGTCATATCACACATGAAAGGCTGAATGTGATTAATAGCTCCTTGTTAGCTCAATACGGGCTGGTTGCGTGAGAACTATTATTCCAAATTTAATTGAAAATATGTATTGAATAACTGATTATTTCACGATCGAGCATATCTTCAATCTATTGAACCTTGCTCTCTAGAATTTATTAACGTATGAAAGTATTGAATTGAACATAGAAGATACTCTGGTTGTCATATGTTGCGTAATGCAAAGTAAAAGTTTTGGTATTATGTACATCTCTTGAAAGAAAACATATAGGTGTCCTACAAAATTGTATTACTTTTTACTGAATTTACTGAATTGTGTTGCTGTTGATTTGTCCATTTTTGATTGAATTTGGAGAAAATTCGATTTTTCTGCTATAAGAAAGCGTTTCAGAAATGCAGAAAAAGTTATAATTATCAAGAAAATGCATGTTCAAATTTGGAAAACGATATTATCATAATTCATTATAGAATTCCATTTAAATTAACACAGAAGTAATACATAAGAGTGCGATAACACACTTTTTCCTAACGAAACGAAACGAAATGAAATTTAAAATATCTATGTAGATTCGAAACGAAACGAAACGAAATATAGATTTACTTTCGAGTCTTCGAAATGATACGAAATCAGGGACCATTTAATTCGATTTTTTTCGAAACGAAACGATTTTTTTTTCTGCAGAATTTTTATTAAATTGGTTTTATATTATGTACGGAATTTCGATTTCACTTTTCAAAGTCAAAAAACTGTTTTGCGATAAATAGAGTTATAATAAGAGAAGAAGTAGTTTGTGATAAATCGCCTCGTTCCCGTTTATATACCATTGGCAATACGGCAATAGCCCAGCATTGGTGCCGCTTTCAAAGCAATACATCGTGGAGCGTGTGCTACCGAATCTGATCAATCAGTTCAGTTTTACATTAGTAAGTTTATAAAAATATAGAAATTGTTTGATTTTTCGTTTCAAATTTCGTTTTAAACCTAATTTCACCTGAATTTTCTTTATTTTTTGTGAATTTTTTCATAGGGTCAACTCATAGTTTCATTGACGCTAAAGGTCGTAATCGAGTAAAAACCAACCGTGTCAAAAAAGAACTGGGTGTAATCTACTATGGATAAAAAAAGTTATTCACTTGCTTCGGAGTTTCCAATTCATGACCAATAATGATGCCGGTCATGTGCTTACAGTCAATCCTTAGGACCTTCTTAACTCTTAAGTGGTGCTTCCCATGTCCTTAAACCTGGTTTGAGGCCGAAGTGAAGATGAAGAAATCGGTTATTAATAAATGATAAATGACTTCAAAAAGGCCCTTGGAATCCACGACACGACTTTGCATCTTTGACAAAGTTATACTGATCTGATTCATATCTGGTTACATTTACACAAATAGGATAGAATAGTTTAAGATACTTTTCGTTTTCTGTTAGATATTTCTAACAAAATACTGAAGACGTTTTATAGAAGAAAACTAAAAACGTATTTGTCAACTCAGAACGGGGTTATCTCAAATAGCTATGCGAGCAAAGGTGTGGGATTGCCAATCCGGAGATGGCGAGCTCGATTCTTGGTCTGGTCAAAGATGTTTTCGGGTTGGAAACTTTCTCGACACCCTGGACATAGTGTATCCATTGTCTTGCCACACAAGATACATACTCATGCAATGGCGGACATAGAAAAGTTTTCATTTAATAACTGAGGAAGTGCTAATTAAAGGTGTGCGCCGCCGCCGCCGACAGTTTTTGGCACACCGCTGGACTATGATTTTCCACGCCGACTGAAATTCGAAGAAACCCGATAGATATCCCTAACTCATCACGTTGAAACTCCACTGAAATTTTCTTGAAAATACCATTGATTTCCTTGGAAAAACTAAGAAGAACTTTGTATTTATTGTTAATTGTCGACTGGAGTTAAAATTGCTTATGGATGTGGCTTTCTCAGTCTGAGACGCTAGATTTTGAAATTACCCGGTGTTTCGGCCGAATGTATTTGGCCAGTATACCGCAGCCTACATCTTCACAACAATCAGCAATCTCAACAATCTCCCTATTCCAAAATTGTCATCGTGAAACCGAATTCGTCACCAACAGATCCATTCCAAATATCCCTATATTAAGCCGGTCAATATCAGAAATCCTGAAAAGAGATTACGCATCAGTTAAAATAGCCACAAGAAACATCAATACTACTAAAACACTCCTGAAACCTGTAAAAGACCCAGTACCCCCACTAGAACAACACAATGTCATTTACAGCATACCATGCAGTGATTGCGAGAAGGTTTACATCGGTATGACCTCCAACCAACTCAAAATACGATTGAGTGGACATAAGTCTAATGTAAACAAACATCTACAAACAACACCAAACGATACACAAGCAAAAACCGCTCTGATACAACACATGGAATACCAGCACACATTCTGCCTCGATGGTACGAAAATTGTCGATCGCACATTCCGATCATCTGCTCTGCCGATGTTAGAAATGTGTCATATACACAATACACCTAACACGGTCAACTATCGTACACAACCCCGTGGCAAGAGATGCTTCTCAGCGTAGCAAACATCTTCATGAATATGTCCAGCATACATTTTGAAAAGTACTTCTCCCGAATCGTCCGTTTACAAGCATCTAGATTTTATCCAAAATATTGTTGGCTACACATTTTCAATGTGTTCAAAAATAATACCAGCTATTATGGGCATGTAAATATAATCCTGAAACATCTTTCTGCACACCATTTATTTCATTTCAATTTCACTAATGAATGTTGTTTGATTTGCACACCGGACCATTTCAACTGTGATGCTCACCACAGTATAAACAATAATAACATCTTTTGTTTGATACGGAGCGGGAGAACAAGTTACGAAACATGATTTCGTGTAGCGTTCGATTTCACCTATCGATTCACTCCAATTCGTAAGTTTATTGTATTTTATTATCAAATAACATAATTCCCATGGTCAAAGATGTAAATCTTGCAAATTATTACGAAAACAATTTTCAGATTTAACCAAAACAAATAGTAAACAAAATACATGATGTTTATTTTCGTACAATAACAACGGACGGTAATGAGCTACCGTCCGTGGACATGGTGGCTATTGTCAAACCCCTTGTGATAGTATAGGACGCCAGTAAAGTAGTAAAGCACATCGCGTACAGATGTAGTACGTATGCTGGTATTTTACATACTGCTAAAAAACTCTCTCGCACTCAAAAAGTGAGAAATAATACACAGAATATCACAATAGCAGTCGACATAAATGAATAGTCGACAAACAGATTAAAATCCACCACCATCTTTGAAATAGCCGTTTAGTATCGTACAGTATTGTAGTGTTTTTTTCGTATATTATCATAACTAATGTTTTTAATGTGTATAATTGTGAGTCCAACTTAATAATGTTCCGTAGTTCGCCCTATAATTATTTATATCCATTAGGTAGCATACAAGAAGCCCAAAACATACAACAGTCATTAATTCGCGAACGAAAAACGGTTGACAAAGTAGGTCTATGTTCAATATCTGTTTAAGGTTATGTTATATAATATGCAATATGTTTCCCTTGAAAAAAGCCAAATGCATTCGGCAGAAACGTCGGGTAATTTCAAAATCTAGCCGTTTTTATTATCCTCAGACTGAGAAAGCCACATGCATAAGCAACTAAGAAGAACTTCGAGTGCAAATTCTGAAGGATTACTTGTTTTTTTTTTACTTTTTTCTCCGTGTTTTAAGATTTCCGTTGAAATCCAAAGAATTTCTCGTTGAAATAGAGTTAGAGAAGAAGGGTTGTTGACAGAAGACATTTGGCCAAAAGCCAAATGTTGTTTGGCCTAATGTGGCATTTGACCGAACAAACCAGTTAGCCAAAACCTATCCAGTCTAAACTTATTTCGCTGAAAATGGCGTTTGATTGAAAGGTACATACTGTCGAAAATGTCGTTCAGCCGAACAGTTCCTTTGACTGAAAACTGTTCCTTTGTTGCTTCGAACAACGAGGACATTGTTGATTCAATCTTCAAATTTGTTGTTTCAACACTGATTCACTGCTTTATTCAAATGAACTGCATTGTTTTTTTCAATCCTGCATCGTATGACTTAAACAATAAATATTTCGTTCTTATGATTTATGATATACGGTAGATGACTCTCTCTCGCCATAAAGATAACTCGATTCGCTTGTAGTCACTTTTTCCTCTTTTGTTGATAAAAAACGACAGGAAAACCGTCTTCCACCAGAGGTCGTACAGACTGAACACTTAGACAACGGACACATAACACTTAGTGGGCCAGTGGAGAATTTTTCGACCACGAAAAGTTTCCTTTTTACCGAGGCGGTAATCGAACCCACACTCCTTGGAACATGTGTCTAGACGATTGACGTCGCTAACCGCACGGCCACGAAGCCCTCAAAATATGATGTCATCATATTTTCGATAAAGTAGTTTCGCAGAAATTTCGTAAGTAAAAACAACCATGAATATTGTTGTTCTGCTGTATTATTTGCAGGGTTCGAACTTTTCGTTTCGGTGAGTCAAAAACCAGCTATTTTTAGGTCGAAGGAAGATCTTTTTTGGCAGTCTGTGGCGAGAAACATTTCACTCGTTCTTTTTTCTTTAAAGCAGGCTTGAAAAATAAACGAAAATGTGCCTACTTCATGACATTTTTTATCATTTCATCATTCTTACGCCTAATTCGTTTTTCACGATAATTTTCAGTGTGCCCTTATGAAGAAAATTAAAGCCGCAATTGGATTAGAACCTAGAATACCGACAAAAATAGCACTGGGTTGCGCTTACTTTAGCCATACGTCCACGACTGCTTGTTGGGAAAGGTATTTTTTCCATAAAGACTACCCTTGTCTGCAATGGTGAAGGCACGAAAAAGATAAAAGAAGTGAGAAAACAAGCAAATCAACTTCTCGCGGATCGAACAGTGAGGGACAAACAGTTCTATCAGGCCTTTTTTTTCTTTCCCGCAGAGTGATTTTTCGGTGAAAATCTGCGTCAATGAAAATCTGCTCGTGAGAATGAGTGAGCATTACGATCCCTGATTATTTGACAGTGATAGCTGGGAAGCATGGTTGAAACAAATATATACGAGAGTTGAATCAACTAGACTGTATCTAGTCTGTTGGTATAATTCAAGAAACAAACCAGTGAACTATCGCGTATATGGTTGATTCAACCATTAAATAATTAAAGTGTGGTTTAAGTTTAAATTTGTTTCGAAATTCCGCGGAATTCCGTTAAATTTCGTGAGAAGCTGTTTTTTTGTAACGAAATTTTTGTAATTTCACGAAACGAAACGAAATGAAGAAATCAGATTTCGTCATGCTCAAATTCCGCGAAATTCCGCGGAATTTCGTTTCGAACCACCTGAAACAAAATTTTTCGAAATACCGCATATGCTTAGTATACACTCATCTCATTAATCAAAGTTTTCGTACCATACTTTCTCATTCGTATTGTCGGTTTGAGTTTTTACATTTTTCATATATTTCATTTGACAATTTCATTTCATGATACAAACACCAACGTTGCCACGCCATGATATAACAATGCGAAAGATCTACGCTGTGTAGGTGGCAAACTAAAACCAGTCAGTTGAGTAAGGATCCTTGACAATCTCCATATTGAGATTGATTGCTTTGTGCCATGTGGAACCAAAGTAATTGTCTTGGAGTCAGGCCAATATTAATTACATTAATTAAAAGTGGTCGGTTTGCATCATGGGGTGCAGTTATATTTTTTCAGTGATATATTTGAAAAATAGATATACGAAATTACAACATTAAGAAACTCTACATGTATACCTCAAGATGTCGCATCGATCGGCATAATAGATCAGGGAAATTTTTTTACATTTCCTGTTGAAACAAAAATTGACATGGAATGGACGAAGACATGGAATTACTTGCGGAGGTTTGCGACTTTTTGAAACCTAGTTTCTAGAAAGTTAACGGTGCAAGAAAATTTAATCAAATCGAAGATGCAATCAATTCATCATATTTCCTTACTTTCTCAGGGCCACATGGACATGACACTACATGATCGCCAACAAATAAAGGTAAGGTCGTAATTTACAATCAAACCGTGTTTACAAACAAACTTCAAGGTGTGTCCATAATGCAAATCCACCAATCAAGCGAGCTGTAACGTCCTAAGGTGCTAGCCGATTGCGTTTTAGATTTTTCTCCATATTACCCATGCCATCGAATCGATCGCCGTTTGATGAGCTGTTAAAATGCAAATGTTAGAAATCTTGTTTACCTAGTTTAAACTTGTTGTTGCTGTTGTTGTTGTGCTCCTACATGGTCAATCTCAAAAGGCAAACCGCATCAAACTATCGAAAACAATAGTTCACATTGTACGTGTGCTGTGCATGGAAACTCATTTCTATCTAATGAATTCATTATCGTATTATAGTTAGCACATCGTCATCCCCTGTATCGGTAACAGTACGGGTCTGTACCTTGGACTATGAGTGATCCAATTTATTGCGATTTTTAAATATGAGTAGATAGATGCATGTATCGGAATTACTTAATTGCTTCCCATATGCATAATTGTTAGCATAATTATCACTAAATTTGTTTGCGGGCGGAAATAATACATTTTAGTTCAGCTGTTCATGCATTAATTTCTGCTAAATTAAAATAAAATCAAGAGACCCTCACATTTAGCCAGCTCTGACGAAGATTTACCCCACCCTAAGTGGCGACGCTGTGTCCGCCTTGGATGAGTGTTGTGTTGTACCGCTTTTAAGCTAATCACGTTCTGTCCGTTTGTACACCGTCGTCGCTGTTTGCATCTTTATTAATTATTTATTACTTTTAATTACAAACCGCACACCAGCACCCGGGAGGCGCGGTCGTCGCAGGTGGTGGTCGTGTCCGTGGTTGACAAAGGGGCACTAATCAAAGCTCTCTAGACGCCGGCACCACACGTACGCAGCGTCGTCGGTACCGACCTGGTGCGCTGCGGTATCGTGGAGGCTTGTGGTGACCGTTGGGTGCTTCGGAGTGTTGTTATTTGTCGGAGACGCATGACTCACAGAAACGTGAATTGGTGATGCGGTTTGCGGTTGGAAGTTCAAGTTGCATTGTGTTTTAACTTTAATCGAAACGACTGGCTGTATATGAATTTTAAACAATCCGGATTGCTCATCACCTGTTGAGGAAGTGATCATTGAACAAATGTTCCCTTATGATTTTTTTTTAAATTTCTATAAAGAATTTGACCAAAAACTCGTTCAAACACTCAAGAAATCTTTTAAGAACTCCTTTGAATAATCCCACAAACATTCCATCGGGAATTCCACCAGGAGGAATATACCGGAGCAACTCCTTGAGGATTTTTCTGGAGTATACTTTAAGAAATTCCGTGGGGAATTTCAAGTATACGTACTTTAGCAGATACTAGAAATTTGGTAATTAATTTGACTGAAAAGATCGGTAATCTGAAAAAATACAGATGTTTCAGTAATTTTTCGAAATTTACTTGGAAACTGTTAATAAAATAAATGAATTTTGGTGCTTATTTTAATAATTTACAGAAAACTGTGAAAAATATTGCCGATGAAAATTTAAAAGAGCTGTATCACCTATTTCAGTACTAAGCGGTGGATTAATCGCATTTAGCCAATTTATTTTACATGCGGTTCCATTCTTTTTACAGGTTCGGTTCCATGGAGAAAACTGGAATCTAATGAGTTAGTATTTCTTATCGAACTTAAAAATCCTGCAGTCAATGAAGCTTCCTCAAGAATTCCAGGAGGAACTTCCCAACTAGTTTCTGGTGGAACCTTCGAAAAAGTTTCTGTAGAGACTTCCAAAAGAATTCTTCCAAAGAAATTTCTGGAGGAACATCCAAAGAAATTTCTGGATAAACTTCCAAAGAAGTTCCTGGGGAACTTCCTAAGGAATTTCTAGAGAAACTTCCAAAGAAATTTCTGGAGGAACTTCCAAAGGAGTTCCTGGAGGATCTTCGGAAGGAATTCCTGGAGGACCTTCGTAAGGAATGCCTAAAGGACCTTCGGAAGGAATAACTTGAGGACTTTCGGAAGAAATCCTTTGAGGATCTTCCACAAGAATTACTGGAGGAACTTTCCAGAGGAATATCTGGAGGAATGTCCAGAGGAATTTCTTAATGAACTTTCCAACGAACTTGTGGAGGAAACTTCCTGAGGAATTCGTTGAGGAATTTCTGAAGAAATTCCGGATAAATTTTGGTGCTTGAAACTAGCACACGTCGACCCAATGGCATACTTATGTAACTATCATGGAGAAAATTAACAAAACAGCATGAGGAAACAGCAGTGTAATGCTCTGTTGAAGTTAACTATTTTGTGTTGATATACTTCAACAAATCTGATATTTGCAATAAAAATGTTTCTTTGTTCAAGTGTAAAGTAAGTGGTTTGATTGTGGGCACCTCCGCGTATCTTTTGACAGGAAGCAGACGCTGATATTCTGACTACTATCATTTGTCCTGTAAAACAAAAATGATAAACAAATCCACTTTGTACTATAAACAAATCTTTTCTTTTACGATTTAAAAGTGTCATAAAGTTGAGTGATTTTTTTTTAAATGTTGTTCTAATGCGTATTTATAAAGTAAATTTAATCAGTCAAAATATTAGCACTAAAATATTTTGCATCACATACCAAATAGGATGCAAAATTCGGTGTCATATCACTATGCGATAAACTTGTTTTCATGGAATGTTATGATTCGAAGAGGTTTTCGCCTCTCTTTTATCGTTGTTCATTATCTATTGAGAGCGAGTTCTGCAAACCCTGATTATAATAGAAAAAAGAAATAATTTTACATATTTCTAGAAATACGATGGAAGGTGTCGTGTGTCCCATCTACAAAAAGGGCGATAAGCTGGATTGTAGCAACTACCGCGCAATCACATTGCTGAACGCCGCCTAAGGTACTCTTCCAAATTTTATGCCGCCGACTAACACCAATTGCAAGAGAGTTCTTGAGGCAGTACCAGGCGGGATTTATGGGTAAACGCTCTAACACAGACCAGGTGTTCGCTATACGTCAGGTATTGCAGAAATGCCGCGAATACAACGTGCCCACACATCATCTATTCATCGACTTCAAAGCCGCATATGATACAATCGATCGGGACCAGCTATGGCAGCTAATGCACGAACACGAATTTCCGGAAAAAATGATACGGTTGATCAAGGCGACGATGGATCGGATGATGTGCGTAGTTCGAGTTTCAGGGGCTTTCTAGAGTCCCTTCGAAACGCGAAACGTGTCTGCTATTCAATATCGCTGTGCAGGGAGTAATACGAAGGGCAGGCATTGACACGAGTGGTACAATTTTCACGAAGTCCGTCCAGTTATTTGGTTTCGCCGACGACAATGATATCATGGCATGTAACTTTGAGAGGATGGAGGAAGCCTACATCAGACTGAAAAGCGAAGCTAAACGGATTGGACTAGTCATCAACACGTCGAAAACGAAGTACATGATAGGAAGAGGCTCAATAGAGGTCAATGTAAGCCACCCACCACGAGTTTCTATCGGTGGTGACGAAATCGACGTGGTTGAAGAATTCGTGTACTTGGGCTCACTGGTGGCCGCCGATAACTATACCAGCAGAGAAATTCGGAGACGCATAGTGGCTGGAAATCGTACGTACTTTGGACTCCGCAAGACGCTCCGATCGAATAGAGTTCGCCACCGTACCAAACTAACTATCTACAAAACACTTAAATAAGACCGGTAGTTCTCTATGGACACGAGACCTGGACGATGCTCGTGGAGGACCAACGCGCACTGGAAGTTTTCGAAAGGAAAGTGTTGCGTACCATCTATGGTGGGTAGCCAGAATGTCGGACAGTAATCCGATGAAAATGGTTCTCGACAACGATCCGACGGCAACAAGAAGGCGAGGTGCACAGCGGGCAAGGTGGATCGATCAGGTGGAGGACGATTTGCGGACCCTCCGCAGACTGCGTGGTTGGCGAAGTGCAGCCATGGACCGAGCTGAATGGAGAAGACTTTTATGTGCAGCACAGGCCACTCCGGGCTTAGTCTGGTAATAAATAAAAAAAATAATTTCTAGAAATTGTGAAGCCTTCAAACTTTTGAAAAATTCCTGTGTTACTAATTTTTTGTAGCCGAAGAACCGGAATAAATAGAATTTGGCTGCCACGCCCGTTTATAATGTTGGTCTAGATACCATGAGAAACATGGCTCCGTAAAGTGTTATACACGCCTTAGTCCATCAAATAAACGAACTAAAAAAAACAATTACTTCGTTCAATTTACGTATTGCTGTTGATGCGGTTTGCGGTTGGAAGTTCAAGTTGCATTGTTTTAACTTTAATCGAAACGACTGGCTGTATATGAATTTTAAACAATCCGGATTGCTCATCACCTGTTGAGGAAGTGATCATTGAACAAATGTTCCTATGATTTTTTATAATTTCTATAAAGATTTGACCAAAAGTTCAAACACTCAAGAAATCTTTAAGAACTCCTTTGAATAATCCCACAAAATTCCATCGAAATTCCACAGGAGAATATACGGAGCACTCTAGGATATTTCTGGATACATATAACAAATTATACGCGCTTTGAGATACTAGAAATTTGGATAATTATTTGACTGAAAAGATCGGAATCTGAAAAAAGATGTTTCAGTAATTTTCGAAATTTACTTGAAACTGTAAATAAAAAATGATTTTGGTGTTATTTTAATAATTTACAGAAAACTGTGAAAAATATTGCAGTGAAAATTAAAAGAGCTGTATCCACTTTTGTACTAAGCGGTGGATTATATCGCATTTAGCAATTTTATTTACATGCGGTTCCATTCTTTTTAGGTTCTTCCATGGAGAAAAAGCAAGAGAATCTATCGAATTAGAACCTCAAGAATTCCCAGGAGGAACTTCCACTAGTTTCTGGTGGAACCTTCGAAAAGTTTCTGTAGAGCTTCGAAATTCTTAGAACTAAGAAAATCAAAGGGACTAAATTCAAGAGAAATTTTCTGGAGGAACTGCTGGAGAACTGTCGAGAACTTCAGAGAAATTTCTGGAGGAACTTCGAAAAAGGTTCTTGAAGAAACTTCCTGAATATGCTGCAGGAATTTGGGATTGAATTTGGTATGTTAGCATAATCTTTTATTAGAGTGTATCCATCTCACATATGACCTTCTTGACTCCTCTCTGAAATTTTCATCAGTTAGACCAAGCTATTAGTAAAGAACAGACGTACAAACCTTATCACTCTGAACCATAAACTTCGGCACCATGGTACGGTAATCAAAGTTTTCGCGAGTATAAATTTAAAAAAACATTTGGAATCGTCAGGTGAAAGCTCGAGATCGCGTCTAAAGTAACGTAAAGAAGCGATCTTCAGTTACGTATCGATCAATGGGCAGCCAACTGGTGCTGGAATCAAACTCAACTTTTGGCTACAGCAGCAGGGTGACCCCGAAATTGCTTTCCAGTATCTCCATGCGCTTCATCCATTGTCTCTCGAAGAAGACATGGTTGAAATTATCTTTTTGAAGACAATTGGAAAACTATGCCACCGCGGTTGGCATGGACGACTGCCAGCCACGGAAAATGCAAAAAAAGTAAACACCTTGTCAGTTGTTGGAACGGAAGTTCTAAAAGAGACCAGCAACTTTGACCTGACAGCAGCAGACAGAATATCGCGGATACCGTTCTGGCGGCAATAAAGCAAGTGACGCGTACTGAATATCATTATGAATGGGATGGATTTCCTCATCCAGCCAGACAGCGGAAATCATTGACGATTACGACGCTTGAAGACTTTAGCCAAACAGCCAGAGTTGGAATTGAAGCAAATGATCACCTACAAACTAGTCATCAATAGAGTGGCCCATCTGAGATCTAAATGCTCACTGTAACTGGACTTACTACAGCAAAGACTATCGATATGTCGTGTAGAAATCAGCAAAGCACGTTCCCCGCCTTTCGATGGACAAAATTCCGGAGGTAAACAAAATTGAAAGCCTCGTCGTCAAAATCGTCTATGCAAGTTTGTACAGCTGGCATGCAATTCTAAAAAAGGCTCATGTCCAGCATACGGAAAGAATCCGCTGAAAGGTTGTCGGAAGAATGCAGCAAACACGTCAGACACAATCGATGTACATAAGTCAAAAAATCAACGAACCTCGAATGACAGCGATTCGGATAACGAGTGCAGTGGAAGGTCAGGAGATTCTGAAATCGAAAGGGAAGTTGGCAAGATTGCGACAATTCAAGAAGGGAGGACATGTTTTGGCGGAAGTGTTCTGAAGGTTAACAAATGGAGAAATATGAAGCGTGAGTTAAGATACGGGTGCCAACACCAGCCTGATAGGTTGCGATTGGTTATGTAAATTGACCGGAGACCAGATACAGAGTTGCAGCCGTCACCATACAAACTGAAGCGCATTCGAAGGCGGCATGGTAATGTCTTGGGTCAAGTCAAGCTGCCTTGCAGGTGCCAAAACGAGCAATATCTTCTTGTACTACAAGTCGTTGACGTCAACCACAGGCCACTTTTGTCGCTGAAGAAGTCTGCACGACGTCCGGTTGATATGTTTGTAACACTGTCAGCGCGAGTACCTCTCGAAGCAAAGCCGGAAAGAAGAGTGATCAAATGTCATGAAGATATATCGCATCGAAGCAGAGAAAATTATCGAACAGTTCAGCAGAAGTTTTCTGGATATGGTAAAATGGATGGAGAAGTGAGCTTGAGATCGAGAGCAGGTATTCCCCAGTGATATGACCTGGCAAATCCTGATCACGCTGCGACCAAGTTGAAGGCAGAGTTGAACCAGTTGCTGAGACGGCATCATTACGAGAGAGTATCGGCATACTGAATGGGCGATAATATTCTTATTATGGCGTGGATCTTTAGATCAGAATCCATCCTCGAATATGCCTCGACCCTATACCATGCACTGGTCAGGATACAGATTTACACGCGGAAAGATGAATTTTACGCAAACTATATTTCGAAAAATCTTGTTCTACAAAAATTGTTCAAAATAGAGGCCATCATTATGGTTCTACTAAAAAAATAGAGTGGCCTACATCATAAAAAATAAAAATTTTTTTTTTCATATTGGAATATGTTATGTTCTAAAAGTTTGTGGCGCGCTAATTCCAATCAATTTGCTGAAAAACTCTTTCTGTAGTCTTAAGTTGGCTGATTTAGAGACAATTTTACCTAATTGGATTGGTGACCTGCAAAAGTATTTTGATCTAATTCTTTTTGTTCTAGTTCCTCGAAAAGTCAATGTAGGTGACTTTTAGAGCTCGAAAATGCAACTTTTGATGGGTAATATGCACAATATCTTTTTCCGATCAAAAGTTATAATCGTTTTTCTGTCAAAATACATTTTTTTCAGTAGTAGATATCTCCGGTTAAGGGCCAGACCAAAAATATATTTTACGGCATTTGAAGATAAATTATATTCTCTATTATATCGAAATTGGGGATATGTTA